>NW_027018079.1:0-90833 GCF_032854445.1 Liolophura sinensis | reverse complement strand
ATTTGCAATTTTTCAACAGCTGGAGATGCCTGACCCAATTGCGCATCTTTTGGCACCTTATTGATGTGGGTCAGTGTTCAATTGTACTTTTTACAGCGGACTGTATCAAGTACCTTGTGTTTTTTTTATATACAAATGGTGTGGTTTTTCTACATGTAGATAAAGACATTGAGTTTGTCTTCGACTTAGAAGTAAGACATTTGCTGGGTGAGTTAAATGGGCTTGGCCCAAAGATTTGACGTCGTCTGGGCTACCGAAGGGCACATAACTTATAATGAAAAGTTGAATATAGTAATGACCAGTCGCGATTGTACATAGTTAATGTAGCCGATTTTATTTCGCAAAAAGACCAGGCAAAAATCCAAAAGTGGAAAAACTGTTCCAATGCTGCTGGTAAGAGGCTAATCCGACGTATTTTTTGACGAGAAATCGAATGGTGCAAACCGCGTTGCTCTCTGACCAATACTTTTGGCTGTAGCCACAAATGAATAATCATTGATGTCAAGATCACGTGCCCAGCAACTGCTCTTACTCCATGGAAACCAAGGAAATTTGCAATTTTTCAACAGCTGGAGATGCCTGGCCCAATTGCACATCTTTTGGCACCTTATTGATGTGGGTCAGTGTTCAATTGTACTTTTTACAGCGGACTGTATCAAGTACCTTGTGTTTTTTTATATACAAATGGTGTGGTTTTTCTACATGTAGATAAAGACATTGAGATTGTCTTCGACTTAGAAGTAAGACATTTGCTGGGTGAGTTAAATGGGCTTGGCCCAAAGATTTGACGTCGTCTGAGCTACCGAAGGGCACATAACTTATAATAAAAAGTTGAATATAGTAATGACCAGTCGCGATTGTACATAGTTAATGTAGCCGATTTCAATTAGAAAAAATACCAGGCAAAAATCCAAAAGTGGAAAAACTGTTCCAATGCTGCTGGTAAGAGGCTAATCCGACGTATTTTTTGACGAGAAATTGAATGGTGCAAACCACGTTGCTCTCCGACCAATACTTTTGGCTGTAGCCACAAATGAATAATCATTGATGTCAAGATCACGTGCCCAGCAACGGCTCTTACTCCATGGAAACCAAGGAAATTTGCAATTTTTCAACAGCTGGAGATGCCTGGCCCAATTGCGCATCTTTTGGCACCTTATTGATGTGGGTCAGTGTTCAATTGTACTTTTACAGCGGACTGTATCAAGTACCTTGTGTTTTTTTTATATACAAATGGTGTGGTTTTTCTACATGTAGATAAAGAAATTGAGTTTCTCTTCGACTTAGAAGTAAGACATTTGCTGGGTGAGTTAAATGGGCTTGGCCCAAAGATTTGACGTCGTCTGGGCTACCGAAGGGCACATAACTTATAATGAAAAGTTGAATATAGTAATGACCAGTCGCGATTGTACATAGTTAATGTAGCCGATTTCAATAAGAAAAAATACCAGGCAAAAATCCAAAAGTGGAAAAACTGTTCCAATTCTGCTGGTAAGAGGCTAATCCGACGTATTTTTTGACGAGAAATCGAATGGTGCAAACTACGTTGCTCTCCGACCAATACTTTTGGCTGTAGCCACAAATGAATAATCATTGATGTCAAGATCACGTGCCCAGCAACGGCTCTTACTCCATGGAAACCAAGGAAATTTGCAATTTTTCAACAGCTGGAGATGCCTGGCCCAATTGCGCATCTTTTGGCACCTTATTGATGTGGGTCAGTGTTCAATTGTACTTTTTACAGCGGACTGTGTCAAGTACCTTGTGTTTTTTTATATACAAATGGTGTGGTTTTTCTACATGTAGATAAAGACATTGAGTTTGTCTTCGACTTAGAAGTAAGACAACTGCTGGGTGAGTTAAATGGGCTTGGCCCAAAGATTTGACGTCGTCTGGGCTACCGAAGGGCACATAACTTATAATGAAAAGTTGAATATAGTAATGACCAGTCGCGATTGTACATAGTTAATGTAGCCGATTTCAGTTAGCAAAAAGTCCAGGCAAAAATCCAAAAGTAGAAAAACTGTTCCAATGCTGCTGGTAAGAGGCTAATCCGACGTATTTTTTGACGAGAAATCGAATGGTGCAAACCGCGTTGCTCTCCGACCCATACTTTTGGCTGTAGCCACAAATGAATAATCATTGATGTCAAGATCACGTGCCCAGCAACGGCTCTTACTCCATGGAAACCAAGGAAATTTGCAATTTTTCAACAGCTGGAGATGCCTGACCCAATTGCGCATCTTTTGGCACATTATTGATGTGGGTCAGTGTTCAATTGTACTTTTTACAGCGGACTGTATCAAGTACCTTGTGTTTTTTTTTATATACAAATGGTTTGGTTTTTCTACATGTAGATAAAGGACATTGAGTTTGTCTTCGACTTAGAAGTAAGACATTTGCTGGGTGAGTTAAATGGGCTTGGCCCAAAGATTTGACGTCGTCCTGGGCTACCGAAGGCACATAACTTATAATGAAAAGTTGAATATAGTAATGACCAGTCGCGATTGTACATAGTTAATGTAGTCGAAATCAGTTAGCAAAAAGACCAGGCAAAAATCCAAAAGTGGAAAAACTGTTCCAATTTCTGCTGGTAAGAGGCTATTCCGACGTATTTTTTGACGAGAATCGAATGGTGCAAACCACGTTGCTCTCCGACCAATACTTTTGGCTGTAGCCACAAATGAATAATCATTGATGTCAAGATCACGTGCCCAGCAACGGCTCTTACTCCATGGAAACCAAGGAAATTTGCAATTTTTCAACAGCTGGAGATGCCTGGCCCAATTGCGCATCTTTTGGCACCTTATTGATGTGGGTCAGTGTTCAATTGTACTTTTTACAGCGGACTGTATCAAGTACCTTGTGTTTTTTTTATATACAAATGGTGTGGTTTTTCTACATGTAGATAAAGACATTGAGTTTGTCTTCGACTTAGAAGTAAGACAACTGCTGGGTGAGTTAAATGGGCTTGGCCCAAAGATTTGACGTCGTCTGGGCTACCGAAGGGCACATAACTTATAATGAAAAGTTGAATATAGTAATGACCAGTCGCGATTGTACATAGTTAATGTAGCCGATTTCAATTCGCAAAAAGACCAGGCAAAAATCCAAAAGTGGAAAAACTGTTCCAATGCTGCTGGTAAGAGGCCTAATCCGACGTATTTTTTGACGAGAAATCGAATGGTGCAACCGCGTTGCTCTCCGACCAATACTTTTGGCTGTAGCCACAAATGAATAATCATTGATGTCAAGATCACGTGCCCAGCAACGGCTCTTACTCCATGGAAACCAAGGAAATTTGCAATTTTTCAACAGCTGGAGATGCCTGGCCCAATTGCGCATCTTTTGGCACCTTATTGATGTGGGTCCAGTGTTCAATTGTACTTTTTACAGCAGACTTTATCATGTACCTTGTGTTTTTTTTATATACAAATGGTGTGGTTTTTTCTACATGTAGATAAAGACATTGAGTTGTCTTCGACTTAGAAGTAAGACATTTGCTGGGTGAGTTAAATGGGCTTGGCCCAAAGATTTGACGTCGTCTGGGCTACCGAAGGGCACATAACTTATAATGAAAAGTTGAATATAGTAATGACCAGTCGCGATTGTACATAGTTAATGTAGCCGATTTCAGTTAGCAAAAGAGCAGGCAAAAATCCAAAAGTAGAAAAACTGTTCCAATGCTGCTGGTAAGAGGCTAATCCGACGTATTTTTTGACGAGAAATCGAATGGTGCAAACCGCGTTGCTCTCCGACCAATACTTTTGGCTGTAGCCACAAATGAATAATCATTGATGTCAAGATCACGTGCCCAGCAACGGCTCTTACTCCATGGAAACCAAGGAAATTTGCAATTTTTCAACAGCTGGAGATGCCTGACCCAATTGCGCATCTTTTGGCACCTTATTGATGTGGGTCAGTGTTCATTTGTACTTTTTACAGCGGACTGTATCAAGTACCTTGTGTTTTTTTTTTATATACAAATGGTTTGGTTTTTCTACATGTAGATAAAGACATTGAGTTTGTCTTCGACTTAGAAGTAAGACATTTGCTGGATGAGTTAAATGGGCTTGGCCCAAAGATTTGACGTCGTCTGGGCTACCGAAGGGCACATAACTTATAATGAAAAGTTGAATATAGTAATGACCAGTCGCGATTGTACATAGTTAATGTAGCCGATTTTAATTCGCAATAAGACCAGGCAAAAATCCAAAAGTGGAAAAACTGTTCCAATGCTGCTGGTAAGAGGCTAATCCGACGTATTTTTTGACGAGAAATCGAATGGTCCAAACTGCGTTGCTCTCTGACCAATACTTTTGGCTGTAGCCACAAATGAATAATCATTGATGTCAAGATCACGTGCCCAGCAACTGCTCTTACTCCATGGAAACCAAGGAAATTTGCAATTTTTCAACCGCTGGAGATGCCTGGCCCAATTGCGCATCTTTTGGCACCTTATTGATGTGGGTCAGTGTTCAATTGTACTTTTTACAGCGGACTGTATCAAGTACCTTGTGTTTTTTTTATATACAAATGGTGTGGTTTTTTCTACATGTAGATAAAGACATTGAGTTTGTCTTCGACTTAGAAGTAAGACATTTGCTGGGTGAGTTAAATGGGCTTGGCCCAAAGATTTGACGTCGTCTGGGCTACCGAAGGGCACATAACTTATAATGAAAAGTTGAATATAGTAATGACCAGTCGCGATTGTACATAGTTAATGTAGCCGATTTCAATTAGAAAAAATACCAGGCAAAAATCCAAAAGTGGAAAAACTGTTCCAATGCTGCTGGTAAGAGGCTAATCCGACGTATTTTTTGACGAGAAATTGAATGGTGCAAACCACGTTGCTCTCCGACCAATACTTTTGGCTGTAGCCACAAATGAATAATCATTGATGTCAAGATCACGTGCCCAGCAACGGCTCTTACTCCATGGAAACCAAGGAAATTTGCAATTTTTCAACAGCTGGAGATGCCTGGCCCAATTGCGCATCTTTTGGCACCTTATTGATGTGGGTCAGTGTTCAATTGTACTTTTTACAGCGGACTGTATCAAGTACCTTGTGTTTTTTTTATATACAAATGGTTTGGTTTTTCTACATGTAGATAAAGACATTGAGTTTGTCTTCGACTTAGAAGTAAGACATTTGCTGGGTGAGTTAAATGGGCTTGGCCCAAAGATTTGACGTCGTCTGGGCTACCGAAGGGCACATAACTTATAATGAAAAGTTGAATATAGTAATGACCAGTCGCGATTGTACATAGTTAATGTAGCCGATTTCAATTAGAAAAAATACCAGGCAAAAATCCAAAAGTGGAAAAACTGTTCCAATGCTGCTGGTAAGAGGCTAATCCGACGTATTTTTTGACGAGAAATTGAATGGTGCAAACCACGTTGCTCTCCGACCAATACTTTTGGCTGTAGCCACAAATGAATAATCATTGATGTCAAGATCACGTGCCCAGCAACGGCTCTTACTCCATGGAAACCAAGGAAATTTGCAATTTTTCAACAGCTGGAGATGCCTGGCCCAATTGCGCATCTTTTGGCACCTTATTGATGTGGGTCAGTGTTCAATTGTACTTTTTACAGCGGACTGTATCAAGTACCTTGTGTTTTTTTTATATACAAATGGTTTGGTTTTTCTACATGTAGATAAAGACATTGAGTTTGTCTTCGACTTAGAAGTAAGACATTTGCTGGGTGAGTTAAATGGGCTTGGCCCAAAGATTTGACGTCGTCTGGGCTACCGAAGGGCACATAACTTATAATGAAAAGTTGAATATAGTAATGACCAGTCGCGATTGTACATAGTTAATGTAGCCGATTTCAATAAGAAAAAATACCAGGCAAAAATCCAAAAGTAGAAAAACTGTTCCAATGCTGCTGGTAAGAGGCTAATCCGACGTATTTTTGACGAGAAATCGAATGGTGCAAACCACGTTGCTCTCCGACCAATACTTTTGGCTGTAGCCACAAATGAATAATCATTGATGTCAAGATCACGTGCCCAGCAACGGCTCTTACTCCATGGAAACCAAGGAAATTTGCAATTTTTCAACAGCTGGAGATGCCTGACCCAATTGCGCATCTTTTGGCACCTTATTGATGTGGGTCAGTGTTCAATTGTACTTTTTACAGCGGACTGTATCAAGTACCTTGTGTTTTTTTTATATACAAATGGTGTGGTTTTTCTACATGTAGATAAAGACATTGAGTTTGTCTTCGACTTAGAAGTAAGACATTTGCTGGGTGAGTTAAATGGGCTTGGCCCAAAGATTTGACGTCGTCTGGGCTACCGAAGGGCACATAACTTATAATGAAAAGTTGAATATAGTAATGACCAGTCGCGATTGTACATAGTTAATGTAGCCGATTTCAGTTAGCAAAAAGACCAGGCAAAAATCCAAAAGTAGAAAAACTGTTCCAATGCTGCTGGTAAGAGGCTAATCCGACGTATTTTTTGACGAGAAATCGAATGGTGCAAACCGCGTTGCTCTCCGACCCATACTTTTGGCTGTAGCCACAAATGAATAATCATTGATGTCAAGATCACGTGCCCAGCAACGGCTCTTACTCCATGGAAACCAAGGAAATTTGCAATTTTTCAACAGCTGGAGATGCCTGACCCAATTGCGCATCTTTTGGCACATTATTGATGTGGGTCAGTGTTCAATTGTACTTTTTACAGCGGACTGTATCAAGTACCTTGTGTTTTTTTTTATATACAAATGGTTTGGTTTTTCTACATGTAGATAAAGACATTGAGTTTGTCTTCGACTTAGAAGTAAGACATTTGCTGGGTGAGTTAAATGGGCTTGGCCCAAAGATTTGACGTCGTCTGGGCTACCGAAGGGCACATAACTTATAATGAAAAGTTGAATATAGTAATGACCAGTCGCGATTGTACATAGTTAATGTAGTCGAAATCAGTTAGCAAAAAGACCAGGCAAAAATCCAAAAGTGGAAAAACTGTTCCAATTCTGCTGGTAAGAGGCTATTCCGACGTATTTTTTGACGAGAAATCGAATGGTGCAAACCACGTTGCTCTCCGACCAATACTTTTGGCTGTAGCCACAAATGAATAATCATTGATGTCAAGATCACGTGCCCAGCAACGGCTCTTACTCCATGGAAACCAAGGAAATTTGCAATTTTTCAACAGCTGGAGATGCCTGGCCCAATTGCGCATCTTTTGGCACCTTATTGATGTGGGTCAGTGTTCAATTGTACTTTTTACAGCGGACTGTATCAAGTACCTTGTGTTTTTTTATATACAAATGGTGTGGTTTTTCTACATGTAGATAAAGACATTGAGTTTGTCTTCGACTTAGAAGTAAGACAACTGCTGGGTGAGTTAAATGGGCTTGGCCCAAAGATTTGACGTCGTCTGGGCTACCGAAGGGCACATAACTTATAATGAAAAGTTGAATATAGTAATGACCAGTCGCGATTGTACATAGTTAATGTAGCCGATTTCAGTTAGCAAAAAGACCAGGCAAAAATCCAAAAGTAGAAAAACTGTTCCAATGCTGCTGGTAAGAGGCTAATCCGACGTATTTTTTGACGAGAAATCGAATGGTGCAAACCGCGTTGCTCTCCGACCCATACTTTTGGCTGTAGCCACAAATGAATAATCATTGATGTCAAGATCACGTGCCCAGCAACGGCTCTTACTCCATGGAAACCAAGGAAATTTGCAATTTTTCAACAGCTGGAGATGCCTGACCCAATTGCGCATCTTTTGGCACATTATTGATGTGGGTCAGTGTTCAATTGTACTTTTTACAGCGGACTGTATCAAGTACCTTGTGTTTTTTTTTATATACAAATGGTTTGGTTTTTCTACATGTAGATAAAGACATTGAGTTTGTCTTCGACTTAGAAGTAAGACATTTGCTGGGTGAGTTAAATGGGCTTGGCCCAAAGATTTGACGTCGTCTGGGCTACCGAAGGGCACATAACTTATAATGAAAAGTTGAATATAGTAATGACCAGTCGCGATTGTACATAGTTAATGTAGTCGAAATCAGTTAGCAAAAAGACCAGGCAAAAATCCAAAAGTGGAAAAACTGTTCCAATTCTGCTGGTAAGAGGCTATTCCGACGTATTTTTTGACGAGAAATCGAATGGTGCAAACCACGTTGCTCTCCGACCAATACTTTTGGCTGTAGCCACAAATGAATAATCATTGATGTCAAGATCACGTGCCCAGCAACGGCTCTTACTCCATGGAAACCAAGGAAATTTGCAATTTTTCAACAGCTGGAGATGCCTGGCCCAATTGCGCATCTTTTGGCACCTTATTGATGTGGGTCAGTGTTCAATTGTACTTTTTACAGCGGACTGTATCAAGTACCTTGTGTTTTTTTATATACAAATGGTGTGGTTTTTCTACATGTAGATAAAGACATTGAGTTTGTCTTCGACTTAGAAGTAAGACAACTGCTGGGTGAGTTAAATGGGCTTGGCCCAAAGATTTGACGTCGTCTGGGCTACCGAAGGGCACATAACTTATAATGAAAAGTTGAATATAGTAATGACCAGTCGCGATTGTACATAGTTAATGTAGCCGATTTCAATTCGCAAAAAGACCAGGCAAAAATCCAAAAGTGGAAAAACTGTTCCAATGCTGCTGGTAAGAGGCTAATCCGACGTATTTTTTGACGAGAAATCGAATGGTGCAAACCGCGTTGCTCTCCGACCCATACTTTTGGCTGTAGCCACAAATGAATAATCATTGATGTCAAGATCACGTGCCCAGCAACGGCTCTTACTCCATGGAAACCAAGGAAATTTGCAATTTTTCAACAGCTGGAGATGCCTGACCCAATTGCGCATCTTTTGGCACATTATTGATGTGGGTCAGTGTTCAATTGTACTTTTTACAGCGGACTGTATCAAGTACCTTGTGTTTTTTTTTATATACAAATGGTTTGGTTTTTCTACATGTAGATAAAGACATTGAGTTTGTCTTCGACTTAGAAGTAAGACATTTGCTGGGTGAGTTAAATGGGCTTGGCCCAAAGATTTGACGTCGTCTGGGCTACCGAAGGGCACATAACTTATAATGAAAAGTTGAATATAGTAATGACCAGTCGCGATTGTACATAGTTAATGTAGTCGAAATCAGTTAGCAAAAAGACCAGGCAAAAATCCAAAAGTGGAAAAACTGTTCCAATTCTGCTGGTAAGAGGCTATTCCGACGTATTTTTTGACGAGAAATCGAATGGTGCAAACCACGTTGCTCTCCGACCAATACTTTTGGCTGTAGCCACAAATGAATAATCATTGATGTCAAGATCACGTGCCCAGCAACGGCTCTTACTCCATGGAAACCAAGGAAATTTGCAATTTTTCAACAGCTGGAGATGCCTGGCCCAATTGCGCATCTTTTGGCACCTTATTGATGTGGGTCAGTGTTCAATTGTACTTTTTACAGCGGACTGTATCAAGTACCTTGTGTTTTTTTATATACAAATGGTGTGGTTTTTCTACATGTAGATAAAGACATTGAGTTTGTCTTCGACTTAGAAGTAAGACAACTGCTGGGTGAGTTAAATGGGCTTGGCCCAAAGATTTGACGTCGTCTGGGCTACCGAAGGGCACATAACTTATAATGAAAAGTTGAATATAGTAATGACCAGTCGCGATTGTACATAGTTAATGTAGCCGATTTCAATTCGCAAAAAGACCAGGCAAAAATCCAAAAGTGGAAAAACTGTTCCAATGCTGCTGGTAAGAGGCTAATCCGACGTATTTTTTGACGAGAAATCGAATGGTGCAAACCGCGTTGCTCTCCGACCAATACTTTTGGCTGTAGCCACAAATGAATAATCATTGATGTCAAGATCACGTGCCCAGCAACGGCTCTTACTCCATGGAAACCAAGGAAATTTGCAATTTTTCAACAGCTGGAGATGCCTGGCCCAATTGCGCATCTTTTGGCACCTTATTGATGTGGGTCAGTGTTCAATTGTACTTTTTACAGCAGACTTTATCATGTACCTTGTGTTTTTTTTATATACAAATGGTGTGGTTTTTCTACATGTAGATAAAGACATTGAGTTTGTCTTCGACTTAGAAGTAAGACATTTGCTGGGTGAGTTAAATGGGCTTGGCCCAAAGATTTGACGTCGTCTGGGCTACCGAAGGGCACATAACTTATAATGAAAAGTTGAATATAGTAATGACCAGTCGCGATTGTACATAGTTAATGTAGCCGATTTCAGTTAGCAAAAAGAGCAGGCAAAAATCCAAAAGTAGAAAAACTGTTCCAATGCTGCTGGTAAGAGGCTAATCCGACGTATTTTTTGACGAGAAATCGAATGGTGCAAACCGCGTTGCTCTCCGACCAATACTTTTGGCTGTAGCCACAAATGAATAATCATTGATGTCAAGATCACGTGCCCAGCAACGGCTCTTACTCCATGGAAACCAAGGAAATTTGCAATTTTTCAACAGCTGGAGATGCCTGACCCAATTGCGCATCTTTTGGCACCTTATTGATGTGGGTCAGTGTTCATTTGTACTTTTTACAGCGGACTGTATCAAGTACCTTGTGTTTTTTTTATATACAAATGGTTTGGTTTTTCTACATGTAGATAAAGACATTGAGTTTGTCTTCGACTTAGAAGTAAGACATTTGCTGGATGAGTTAAATGGGCTTGGCCCAAAGATTTGACGTCGTCTGGGCTACCGAAGGGCACATAACTTATAATGAAAAGTTGAATATAGTAATGACCAGTCGCGATTGTACATAGTTAATGTAGCCGATTTTAATTCGCAATAAGACCAGGCAAAAATCCAAAAGTGGAAAAACTGTTCCAATGCTGCTGGTAAGAGGCTAATCCGACGTATTTTTTGACGAGAAATCGAATGGTCCAAACTGCGTTGCTCTCTGACCAATACTTTTGGCTGTAGCCACAAATGAATAATCATTGATGTCAAGATCACGTGCCCAGCAACTGCTCTTACTCCATGGAAACCAAGGAAATTTGCAATTTTTCAACCGCTGGAGATGCCTGGCCCAATTGCGCATCTTTTGGCACCTTATTGATGTGGGTCAGTGTTCAATTGTACTTTTTACAGCGGACTGTATCAAGTACCTTGTGTTTTTTTTATATACAAATGGTGTGGTTTTTCTACATGTAGATAAAGACATTGAGTTTGTCTTCGACTTAGAAGTAAGACATTTGCTGGGTGAGTTAAATGGGCTTGGCCCAAAGATTTGACGTCGTCTGGGCTACCGAAGGGCACATAACTTATAATGAAAAGTTGAATATAGTAATGACCAGTCGCGATTGTACATAGTTAATGTAGCCGATTTCAATTAGAAAAAATACCAGGCAAAAATCCAAAAGTGGAAAAACTGTTCCAATGCTGCTGGTAAGAGGCTAATCCGACGTATTTTTTGACGAGAAATTGAATGGTGCAAACCACGTTGCTCTCCGACCAATACTTTTGGCTGTAGCCACAAATGAATAATCATTGATGTCAAGATCACGTGCCCAGCAACTGCTCTTACTCCATGGAAACCAAGGAAATTTGCAATTTTTCAACCGCTGGAGATGCCTGGCCCAATTGCGCATCTTTTGGCACCTTATTGATGTGGGTCAGTGTTCAATTGTACTTTTTACAGCGGACTGTATCAAGTACCTTGTGTTTTTTTTATATACAAATGGTGTGGTTTTTCTACATGTAGATAAAGACATTGAGTTTGTCTTCGACTTAGAAGTAAGACATTTGCTGGGTGAGTTAAATGGGCTTGGCCCAAAGATTTGACGTCGTCTGGGCTACCGAAGGGCACATAACTTATAATGAAAAGTTGAATATAGTAATGACCAGTCGCGATTGTACATAGTTAATGTAGCCGATTTCAATTAGAAAAAATACCAGGCAAAAATCCAAAAGTGGAAAAACTGTTCCAATGCTGCTGGTAAGAGGCTAATCCGACGTATTTTTTGACGAGAAATTGAATGGTGCAAACCACGTTGCTCTCCGACCAATACTTTTGGCTGTAGCCACAAATGAATAATCATTGATGTCAAGATCACGTGCCCAGCAACGGCTCTTACTCCATGGAAACCAAGGAAATTTGCAATTTTTCAACAGCTGGAGATGCCTGGCCCAATTGCGCATCTTTTGGCACCTTATTGATGTGGGTCAGTGTTCAATTGTACTTTTTACAGCGGACTGTATCAAGTACCTTGTGTTTTTTTTATATACAAATGGTTTGGTTTTTCTACATGTAGATAAAGACATTGAGTTTGTCTTCGACTTAGAAGTAAGACATTTGCTGGGTGAGTTAAATGGGCTTGGCCCAAAGATTTGACGTCGTCTGGGCTACCGAAGGGCACATAACTTATAATGAAAAGTTGAATATAGTAATGACCAGTCGCGATTGTACATAGTTAATGTAGCCGATTTCAATAAGAAAAAATACCAGGCAAAAATCCAAAAGTAGAAAAACTGTTCCAATGCTGCTGGTAAGAGGCTAATCCGACGTATTTTTGACGAGAAATCGAATGGTGCAAACCACGTTGCTCTCCGACCAATACTTTTGGCTGTAGCCACAAATGAATAATCATTGATGTCAAGATCACGTGCCCAGCAACGGCTCTTACTCCATGGAAACCAAGGAAATTTGCAATTTTTCAACAGCTGGAGATGCCTGACCCAATTGCGCATCTTTTGGCACCTTATTGATGTGGGTCAGTGTTCAATTGTACTTTTTACAGCGGACTGTATCAAGTACCTTGTGTTTTTTTTATATACAAATGGTGTGGTTTTTCTACATGTAGATAAAGACATTGAGTTTGTCTTCGACTTAGAAGTAAGACATTTGCTGGGTGAGTTAAATGGGCTTGGCCCAAAGATTTGACGTCGTCTGGGCTACCGAAGGGCACATAACTTATAATGAAAAGTTGAATATAGTAATGACCAGTCGCGATTGTACATAGTTAATGTAGCCGATTTCAGTTAGCAAAAAGACCAGGCAAAAATCCAAAAGTAGAAAAACTGTTCCAATGCTGCTGGTAAGAGGCTAATCCGACGTATTTTTTGACGAGAAATCGAATGGTGCAAACCGCGTTGCTCTCCGACCCATACTTTTGGCTGTAGCCACAAATGAATAATCATTGATGTCAAGATCACGTGCCCAGCAACGGCTCTTACTCCATGGAAACCAAGGAAATTTGCAATTTTTCAACAGCTGGAGATGCCTGACCCAATTGCGCATCTTTTGGCACATTATTGATGTGGGTCAGTGTTCAATTGTACTTTTTACAGCGGACTGTATCAAGTACCTTGTGTTTTTTTTTATATACAAATGGTTTGGTTTTTCTACATGTAGATAAAGGCATTGAGTTTGTCTTCGACTTAGAAGTAAGACATTTGCTGGGTGAGTTAAATGGGCTTGGCCCAAAGATTTGACGTCGTCTGGGCTACCGAAGGGCACATAACTTATAATGAAAAGTTGAATATAGTAATGACCAGTCGCGATTGTACATAGTTAATGTAGTCGAAATCAGTTAGCAAAAAGACCAGGCAAAAATCCAAAAGTGGAAAAACTGTTCCAATTCTGCTGGTAAGAGGCTATTCCGACGTATTTTTTGACGAGAAATCGAATGGTGCAAACCACGTTGCTCTCCGACCAATACTTTTGGCTGTAGCCACAAATGAATAATCATTGATGTCAAGATCACGTGCCCAGCAACGGCTCTTACTCCATGGAAACCAAGGAAATTTGCAATTTTTCAACAGCTGGAGATGCCTGGCCCAATTGCGCATCTTTTGGCACCTTATTGATGTGGGTCAGTGTTCAATTGTACTTTTTACAGCGGACTGTATCAAGTACCTTGTGTTTTTTTATATACAAATGGTGTGGTTTTTCTACATGTAGATAAAGACATTGAGTTTGTCTTCGACTTAGAAGTAAGACAACTGCTGGGTGAGTTAAATGGGCTTGGCCCAAAGATTTGACGTCGTCTGGGCTACCGAAGGGCACATAACTTATAATGAAAAGTTGAATATAGTAATGACCAGTCGCGATTGTACATAGTTAATGTAGCCGATTTCAATTCGCAAAAAGACCAGGCAAAAATCCAAAAGTGGAAAAACTGTTCCAATGCTGCTGGTAAGAGGCTAATCCGACGTATTTTTTGACGAGAAATCGAATGGTGCAAACCGCGTTGCTCTCCGACCAATACTTTTGGCTGTAGCCACAAATGAATAATCATTGATGTCAAGATCACGTGCCCAGCAACGGCTCTTACTCCATGGAAACCAAGGAAATTTGCAATTTTTCAACAGCTGGAGATGCCTGGCCCAATTGCGCATCTTTTGGCACCTTATTGATGTGGGTCAGTGTTCAATTGTACTTTTTACAGCAGACTTTATCATGTACCTTGTGTTTTTTTTATATACAAATGGTGTGGTTTTTCTACATGTAGATAAAGACATTGAGTTTGTCTTCGACTTAGAAGTAAGACATTTGCTGGGTGAGTTAAATGGGCTTGGCCCAAAGATTTGACGTCGTCTGGGCTACCGAAGGGCACATAACTTATAATGAAAAGTTGAATATAGTAATGACCAGTCGCGATTGTACATAGTTAATGTAGCCGATTTCAGTTAGCAAAAAGAGCAGGCAAAAATCCAAAAGTAGAAAAACTGTTCCAATGCTGCTGGTAAGAGGCTAATCCGACGTATTTTTTGACGAGAAATCGAATGGTGCAAACCGCGTTGCTCTCCGACCAATACTTTTGGCTGTAGCCACAAATGAATAATCATTGATGTCAAGATCACGTGCCCAGCAACGGCTCTTACTCCATGGAAACCAAGGAAATTTGCAATTTTTCAACAGCTGGAGATGCCTGACCCAATTGCGCATCTTTTGGCACCTTATTGATGTGGGTCAGTGTTCATTTGTACTTTTTACAGCGGACTGTATCAAGTACCTTGTGTTTTTTTTATATACAAATGGTTTGGTTTTTCTACATGTAGATAAAGACATTGAGTTTGTCTTCGACTTAGAAGTAAGACATTTGCTGGATGAGTTAAATGGGCTTGGCCCAAAGATTTGACGTCGTCTGGGCTACCGAAGGGCACATAACTTATAATGAAAAGTTGAATATAGTAATGACCAGTCGCGATTGTACATAGTTAATGTAGCCGATTTTAATTCGCAATAAGACCAGGCAAAAATCCAAAAGTGGAAAAACTGTTCCAATGCTGCTGGTAAGAGGCTAATCCGACGTATTTTTTGACGAGAAATCGAATGGTCCAAACTGCGTTGCTCTCTGACCAATACTTTTGGCTGTAGCCACAAATGAATAATCATTGATGTCAAGATCACGTGCCCAGCAACTGCTCTTACTCCATGGAAACCAAGGAAATTTGCAATTTTTCAACCGCTGGAGATGCCTGGCCCAATTGCGCATCTTTTGGCACCTTATTGATGTGGGTCAGTGTTCAATTGTACTTTTTACAGCGGACTGTATCAAGTACCTTGTGTTTTTTTTATATACAAATGGTTTGGTTTTTCTACATGTAGATAAAGACATTGAGTTTGTCTTCGACTTAGAAGTAAGACATTTGCTGGGTGAGTTAAATGGGCTTGGCCCAAAGATTTGACGTCGTCTGGGCTACCGAAGGGCACATAACTTATAATGAAAAGTTGAATATAGTAATGACCAGTCGCGATTGTACATAGTTAATGTAGCCGATTTCAATAAGAAAAAATACCAGGCAAAAATCCAAAAGTAGAAAAACTGTTCCAATGCTGCTGGTAAGAGGCTAATCCGACGTATTTTTGACGAGAAATCGAATGGTGCAAACCACGTTGCTCTCCGACCAATACTTTTGGCTGTAGCCACAAATGAATAATCATTGATGTCAAGATCACGTGCCCAGCAACGGCTCTTACTCCATGGAAACCAAGGAAATTTGCAATTTTTCAACAGCTGGAGATGCCTGACCCAATTGCGCATCTTTTGGCACCTTATTGATGTGGGTCAGTGTTCAATTGTACTTTTTACAGCGGACTGTATCAAGTACCTTGTGTTTTTTTTATATACAAATGGTGTGGTTTTTCTACATGTAGATAAAGACATTGAGTTTGTCTTCGACTTAGAAGTAAGACATTTGCTGGGTGAGTTAAATGGGCTTGGCCCAAAGATTTGACGTCGTCTGGGCTACCGAAGGGCACATAACTTATAATGAAAAGTTGAATATAGTAATGACCAGTCGCGATTGTACATAGTTAATGTTGCCGAAATCAGTTAGCAAAAAGACCAGGCAAAAATCCAAAAGTAGAAAAACTGTTCCAATGCTGCTGGTAAGAGGCTAATCCGACGTATTTTTTGACGAGAAATCGAATGGTGCAAACCGCGTTGCTCTCCGACCAATACTTTTGGCTGTAGCCACAAATGAATAATCATTGATGTCAAGATCACGTGCCCAGCAACGGCTCTTACTCCATGGAAACCAAGGAAATTTGCAATTTTTCAACAGCTGGGGATGCCTGGCCCAATTGCGCATCTTTTGGCACCTTATTGATGTGGGTCAGTGTTCAATTGTACTTTTTACAGCGGACTGTATCAAGTACCTTGTGTTTTTTTTATATACAAATGGTGTGGTTTTTCTACATGTAGATAAAGACATTGAGTTTGTCTTCGACTTAGAAGTAAGACATTTGCTGGGTGAGTTAAATGGGCTTGGCCCAAAGATTTGACGTCGTCTGGGCTACCGAAGGGCACATAACTTATAATGAAAAGTTGAATATAGTAATGACCAGTCGCGATTGTACATAGTTAATGTAGCCGATTTCAGTTAGCAAAAAGAGCAGGCAAAAATCCAAAAGTAGAAAAACTGTTCCAATGCTGCTGGTAAGAGGCTAATCCGACGTATTTTTTGACGAGAAATCGAATGGTGCAAACCGCGTTGCTCTCCGACCAATACTTTTGGCTGTAGCCACAAATGAATAATCATTGATGTCAAGATCACGTGCCCAGCAACGGCTCTTACTCCATGGAAACCAAGGAAATTTGCAATTTTTCAACAGCTGGAGATGCCTGACCCAATTGCGCATCTTTTGGCACCTTATTGATGTGGGTCAGTGTTCATTTGTACTTTTTACAGCGGACTGTATCAAGTACCTTGAGTTTTTTTTATATACAAATGGTTTGGTTTTTCTACATGTAGATAAAGACATTGAGTTTGTCTTCGACTTAGAAGTAAGACATTTGCTGGATGAGTTAAATGGGCTTGGCCCAAAGATTTGACGTCGTCTGGGCTACCGAAGGGCACATAACTTATAATGAAAAGTTGAATATAGTAATGACCAGTCGCGATTGTACATAGTTAATGTAGCCGATTTTAATTCGCAATAAGACCAGGCAAAAATCCAAAAGTGGAAAAACTGTTCCAATGCTGCTGGTAAGAGGCTAATCCGACGTATTTTTTGACGAGAAATCGAATGGTCCAAACTGCGTTGCTCTCTGACCAATACTTTTGGCTGTAGCCACAAATGAATAATCATTGATGTCAAGATCACGTGCCCAGCAACTGCTCTTACTCCATGGAAACCAAGGAAATTTGCAATTTTTCAACCGCTGGAGATGCCTGGCCCAATTGCGCATCTTTTGGCACCTTATTGATGTGGGTCAGTGTTCAATTGTACTTTTTACAGCGGACTGTATCAAGTACCTTGTGTTTTTTTTATATACAAATGGTGTGGTTTTTCTACATGTAGATAAAGACATTGAGTTTGTCTTCGACTTAGAAGTAAGACATTTGCTGGGTGAGTTAAATGGGCTTGGCCCAAAGATTTGACGTCGTCTGGGCTACCGAAGGGCACATAACTTATAATGAAAAGTTGAATATAGTAATGACCAGTCGCGATTGTACATAGTTAATGTAGCCGATTTCAATTAGAAAAAATACCAGGCAAAAATCCAAAAGTGGAAAAACTGTTCCAATGCTGCTGGTAAGAGGCTAATCCGACGTATTTTTTGACGAGAAATTGAATGGTGCAAACCACGTTGCTCTCCGACCAATACTTTTGGCTGTAGCCACAAATGAATAATCATTGATGTCAAGATCACGTGCCCAGCAACGGCTCTTACTCCATGGAAACCAAGGAAATTTGCAATTTTTCAACAGCTGGAGATGCCTGGCCCAATTGCGCATCTTTTGGCACCTTATTGATGTGGGTCAGTGTTCAATTGTACTTTTTACAGCGGACTGTATCAAGTACCTTGTGTTTTTTTTATATACAAATGGTTTGGTTTTTCTACATGTAGATAAAGACATTGAGTTTGTCTTCGACTTAGAAGTAAGACATTTGCTGGGTGAGTTAAATGGGCTTGGCCCAAAGATTTGACGTCGTCTGGGCTACCGAAGGGCACATAACTTATAATGAAAAGTTGAATATAGTAATGACCAGTCGCGATTGTACATAGTTAATGTAGCCGATTTCAATAAGAAAAAATACCAGGCAAAAATCCAAAAGTAGAAAAACTGTTCCAATGCTGCTGGTAAGAGGCTAATCCGACGTATTTTTGACGAGAAATCGAATGGTGCAAACCACGTTGCTCTCCGACCAATACTTTTGGCTGTAGCCACAAATGAATAATCATTGATGTCAAGATCACGTGCCCAGCAACGGCTCTTACTCCATGGAAACCAAGGAAATTTGCAATTTTTCAACAGCTGGAGATGCCTGACCCAATTGCGCATCTTTTGGCACCTTATTGATGTGGGTCAGTGTTCAATTGTACTTTTTACAGCGGACTGTATCAAGTACCTTGTGTTTTTTTTATATACAAATGGTGTGGTTTTTCTACATGTAGATAAAGACATTGAGTTTGTCTTCGACTTAGAAGTAAGACATTTGCTGGGTGAGTTAAATGGGCTTGGCCCAAAGATTTGACGTCGTCTGGGCTACCGAAGGGCACATAACTTATAATGAAAAGTTGAATATAGTAATGACCAGTCGCGATTGTACATAGTTAATGTTGCCGAAATCAGTTAGCAAAAAGACCAGGCAAAAATCCAAAAGTAGAAAAACTGTTCCAATGCTGCTGGTAAGAGGCTAATCCGACGTATTTTTTGACGAGAAATCGAATGGTGCAAACCGCGTTGCTCTCCGACCAATACTTTTGGCTGTAGCCACAAATGAATAATCATTGATGTCAAGATCACGTGCCCAGCAACGGCTCTTACTCCATGGAAACCAAGGAAATTTGCAATTTTTCAACAGCTGGGGATGCCTGGCCCAATTGCGCATCTTTTGGCACCTTATTGATGTGGGTCAGTGTTCAATTGTACTTTTTACAGCGGACTGTATCAAGTACCTTGTGTTTTTTTTATATACAAATGGTGTGGTTTTTCTACATGTAGATAAAGACATTGAGTTTGTCTTCGACTTAGAAGTAAGACAACTGCTGGGTGAGTTAAATGGGCTTGGCCCAAAGATTTGACGTCGTCTGGGCTACCGAAGGGCACATAACTTATAATGAAAAGTTGAATATAGTAATGACCAGTCGCGATTGTACATAGTTAATGTAGCCGATTTCAATTCGCAAAAAGACCAGGCAAAAATCCAAAAGTAGAAAAACTGTTCCAATGCTGCTGGTAAGAGGCTAATCCGACGTATTTTTTGACGAGAAATCGAATGGTGCAAACCGCGTTGCTCTCCGACCAATACTTTTGGCTGTAGCCACAAATGAATAATCATTGATGTCAAGATCACGTGCCCAGCAACGGCTCTTACTCCATGGAAACCAAGGAAATTTGCAATTTTTCAACAGCTGGAGATGCCTGGCCCAATTGCGCATCTTTTGGCACCTTATTGATGTGGGTCAGTGTTCAATTGTACTTTTTACAGCGGACTGTATCAAGTACCTTGTGTTTTTTTTATATACAAATGGTGTGGTTTTTCTACATGTAGATAAAGACATTGAGTTTGTCTTCGACTTAGAAGTAAGACATTTGCTGGGTGAGTTAAATGGGCTTGGCCCAAAGATTTGACGTCGTCTGGGCTACCGAAGGGCACATAACTTATAATGAAAAGTTGAATATAGTAATGACCAGTCGCGATTGTACATAGTTAATGTAGCCGATTTCAATTAGAAAAAATACCAGGCAAAAATCCAAAAGTGGAAAAACTGTTCCAATGCTGCTGGTAAGAGGCTAATCCGACGTATTTTTTGACGAGAAATCGAATGGTGCAAACCGCGTTGCTCTCCGACCAATACTTTTGGCTGTAGCCACAAATGAATAATCATTGATGTCAAGATCACGTGCCCAGCAACGGCTCTTACTCCATGGAAACCAAGGAAATTTGCAATTTTTCAACAGCTGGAGATGCCTGGCCCAATTGCGCATCTTTTGGCACCTTATTGATGTGGGTCAGTGTTCAATTGTACTTTTTACAGCAGACTTTATCATGTACCTTGTGTTTTTTTTATATACAAATGGTGTGGTTTTTCTACATGTAGATAAAGACATTGAGTTTGTGTTCGACTTAGAAGTAAGACATTTGCTGGGTGAGTTAAATGGGCTTGGCCCAAAGATTTGACGTCGTCTGGGCTACCGAAGGGCACATAACTTATAATGAAAAGTTGAATATAGTAATGACCAGTCGCGATTGTACATAGTTAATGTAGCCGATTTCAATTAGAAAAAATACCAGGCAAAAATCCAAAAGTGGAAAAACTGTTCCAATTCTGCTGGTAAGAGGCTAATCCGACGTATTTTTTGACGAGAAATTGAATGGTGCAAACCACGTTGCTCTCCGACCAATACTTTTGGCTGTAGCCACAAATGAATAATCAATGATGTCAAGATCACGTGCCCAGCAACGGCTCTTACTCCATGGAAACCAAGGAAATTTGCAATTTTTCAACAGCTGGAGATGCCTGGCCCAATTGCGCATCTTTTGGCACCTTATTGATGTGGGTCAGTGTTCAATTGTACTTTTTACAGCGGACTGTATCAAGTACCTTGTGTTTTTTTTATATACAAATGGTTTGGTTTTTCTACATGTAGATAAAGACATTGAGTTTGTCTTCGACTTAGAAGTAAGACATTTGCTGGGTGAGTTAAATGGGCTTGGCCCAAAGATTTGACGTCGTCTGGGCTACCGAAGGGCACATAACTTATAATGAAAAGTTGAATATAGTAATGACCAGTCGCGATTGTACATAGTTAATGTAGCCGATTTCAATAAGAAAAAATACCAGGCAAAAATCCAAAAGTAGAAAAACTGTTCCAATGCTGCTGGTAAGAGGCTAATCCGACGTATTTTTGACGAGAAATCGAATGGTGCAAACCACGTTGCTCTCCGACCAATACTTTTGGCTGTAGCCACAAATGAATAATCATTGATGTCAAGACCACGTGCCCAGCAACGGCTCTTACTCCATGGAAACCAAGGAAATTTGCAATTTTTCAACAGCTGGAGATGCCTGACCCAATTGCGCATCTTTTGGCACCTTATTGATGTGGGTCAGTGTTCAATTGTACTTTTTACAGCGGACTGTATCAAGTACCTTGTGTTTTTTTTATATACAAATGGTGTGGTTTTTCTACATGTAGATAAAGACATTGAGTTTGTCTTCGACTTAGAAGTAAGACATTTGCTGGGTGAGTTAAATGGGCTTGTTGGCCCAAAGATTTGACGTCGTCTGGGCTACCGAAGGCCACATAACTTATAATGAAAAGTTGAATATAGTAATGAACAGTCGCGATTGTACATAGTTAATGTAGCCGATTTCAATTAGAAAAAAAGACCAGGCAAAAATCCAAAAGTGGAAAAACTGTTCCAATGCTGCTGGTAAGAGGCTAATCCGACGTATTTTTTGACGAGAAATCGAATGGTGCAAACCGCGTTGCTCTCCGACCAATACTTTTGGCTGTAGCCACAAATGAATAATCATTGATGTCAAGATCACGTGCCCAGCAACGGCTCTTACTCCATGGAAACCATGGAAATTTGCAATTTTTCAACAGCTGGAGATGCCTGGCCCAATTGCGCATCTTTTGGCACCTTATTGATGTGGGTCAGTGTTCAATTGTACTTTTTACAGCGGACTGTATCAAGTACCTTGTGTTTTTTTTATATACAAATGGTGTGGTTTTTCTACATGTAGATAAAGACATTGAGTTTGTCTTCGACTTAGAAGTAAGACATTTGCTGGGTGAGTTAAATGGGCTTGGCCCAAAGATTTGACGTCGTCTGGGCTACCGAAGGCCACATAACTTATAATGAAAAGTTGAATATAGTAATGACCAGTCGCGATTGTACATAGTTAATGTAGCCGATTTCAATTAGACAAAATACCAGGCAAAAATCCAAAAGTGGAAAAACTGTTCTAATGCTGCTGGTAAGAGGCTAATCCGACGTATTTTTTGACGAGAAATCGAATGGTGCAAACCGCGTTGCTCTCTGACCAATACTTTTGGCTGTAGCCACAAATGAATAATCATTGATGTCAAGATCACGTGCCCAGCAACGGCTCTTACTCCATGGAAACCAAGGAAATTTGCAATTTTTCAACAGCTGGAGATGCCTGGCCCAAAAGCGCATCTTTTGGCACCTTATTGATGTGGGTCAGTGTTCAATTGTACTTTTTACAGCGGACTGTATCAAGTACCTTGTGTTTTGTTATATACAAATGGTGTGGTTTTTCTACATGTAGATAAAGACATTGAGTTTGTCTTCGACTTAGAAGTAAGACATTTGCTGGGTGAGTTAAATGGGCTTGGCCCAAAGATTTGACGTCGTCTGGGCTACCGAAGGGCACATAACTTATAATGAAAAGTTGAATATAGTAATGACCAGTCGCGATTGTACATAGTTAATGTAGCCGATTTCAATTAGAAAAAATACCAGGCAAAAATCCAAAAGTGGAAAAACTGTTCCAATGCTGCTGGTAAGAGGCTAATCCGACGTATTTTTTGACGAGAAATCGAATGGTGCAAACCGCGTTGCTCTCCGACCAATACTTTTGGCTGTAGCCACAAATGAATAATCATTGCTGTCAAGATCACGTGCCCAGCAACGGCTCTTACTCCATGGAAACCAAGGAAATTTGCAATTTTTCAACAGCTGGAGATGCCTGGCCCAATTGCGCATCTTTTGGCACCTTATTGATGTGGGTCAGTGTTCAATTGTACTTTTTACAGCGGACTGTATCAAGTACCTTGTGTTTTTTTTATATACAAATGGTGTGGTTTTTCTACATGTAGATAAAGACATTGAGTTTGTCTTCGACTTAGAAGTAAGACATTTGCTGGGTGAGTTAAATGGGCTTGGCCCAAAGATTTGACGTCGTCTGGGCTACCGAAGGGCACATAACTTATAATGAAAAGTTGAATATAGTAATGACCAGTCGCGATTGTACATAGTTAATGTAGCCGATTTCAATTAGAAAAAATACCAGGCAAAAATCCAAAAGTGGAAAAACTGTTCCAATGCTGCTGGTAAGAGGCTAATCCGACGTATTTTTTGACGAGAAATCGAATGGTGCAAACCACGTTGCTCTCCGACCAATACTTTTGGCTGTAGCCACAAATGAATAATCATTGATGTCAAGATCACGTGCCCAGCAACGGCTCTTACTCCATGGAAACCAAGGAAATTTGCAATTTTTCAACAGCTGGAGATGCCTGGCCCAATTGCGCATCTTTTGGCACCTTATTGATGTGGGTCAGTGTTCAATTGTACTTTTTACAGCGGACTGTATCAAGTACCTTGTGTTTTTTTTATATACAAATGGTGTGGTTTTTCTACATGTAGATAAAGACATTGAGTTTGTCTTCGACTTAGAAGTAAGACATTTGCTGGGTGAGTTAAATGGGCTTGGCCCAAAGATTTGACGTCGTCTGGGCTACCGAAGGGCACATAACTTATAATGAAAAGTTGAATATAGTAATGACCAGTCGCGATTGTACATAGTTAATGTAGCCGATTTCAATTAGAAAAAATACCAGGCAAAAATCCAAAAGTGGAAAAACTGTTCCAATGCTGCTGGTAAGAGGCTAATCCGACGTATTTTTTGCCGAGAAATCGAATGGTGCAAACCGCGTTGCTCTCTGACCAATACTTTTGGCTGTAGCCACAAATGAATAATCATTGATGTCAAGATCACGTGCCCAGCAACGGCTCTTACTCCATGGAAACCAAGGAAATTTGCAATTTTTCAACAGCTGGAGATGCCTGACCCAATTGCGCATCTTTTGGCACCTTATTGATGTGGGTCAGTGTTCAATTGTACTTTTTACAGCGGACTGTATCAAGTACCTTGTGTTTTTTTTATATAGAAGTGGTGTGGTTTTTCTACATGTAGATAAAGACATTGAGTTTGTCTTCGACTTAGAAGTAAGACATTTGCTGGGTGAGTTAAATGGGCTTTGCCCAAAGATTTGACGTCGTCTGGGCTACCGAAGGGCACATAACTTATAATGAAAAGTTGAATATAGTAATGACCAGTCGCGATTGTACATAGTTAATGTAGCCGATTTCAATTCGCAAAAAGACCAGACAAAAATCCAAAAGTGGAAAAACTGTTCCAATGCTACTGGTAAGAGGCTAATCCGACGTATTTTTTGACGAGAAATCGAATGGTGCAAACCACGTTGCTCTCCGACCAATACTTTTGGCTGTAGCCACAAATGAATAATCATTGATGTCAAGATCACGTGCCCAGCAACGGCTCTTACTCCATGGAAACCAAGGAAATTTGCAATTTTTCAACAGCTGGAGATGCCTGGCCCAATTGCGCATCTTTTGGCACCTTATTGATGTGGGTCAGTGTTCAATTGTACTTTTTACAGCAGACTTTATCATGTACCTTGTGTTTTTTTTATATACAAATGGTGTGGTTTTTCTACATGTAGATAAAGACATTGAGTTTGTCTTCGACTTAGAAGTAAGACATTTGCTGGGTGAGTTAAATGGGCTTGGCCCAAAGATTTGACGTCGTCTGGGCTACCGAAGGGCACATAACTTATAATGAAAAGTTGAATATAGTAATGACCAGTCGCGATTGTACATAGTTAATGTAGCCGATTTCAATTAGACAAAATACCAGGCAAAAATCCAAAAGTGGAAAAAATGTTCCAATGCTGCTGGTAAGAGGCTAATCCGACGCATTTTTTGACGGGAAATCGAATGGTGCAAACCACGTTGCTCTCCGACCAATACTTTTGGCTGTAGCCACAAATGAATAATCATTGATGTCAAGATCACGTGCCCAGCAACGGCTCTTACTCCATGGAAACCAAGGAAATTTGCAATTTTTCAACAGCTGGAGATGCCTGACCCAATTGCGCATCTTTTGGCACCTTATTGATGTGGGTCAGTGTTCAATTGTACTTTTTACAGCGGACTGTATCAAGTACCTTGTGTTTTTTTTATATACAAATGGTTTGGTTTTTCTACATGTAGATAAAGACATTGAGTTTGTCTTCGACTTAGAAGTAAGACATTTGCTGGGTGAGTTAAATGGGCTTTGCCCAAAGATTTGACGTCGTCTGGGCTACCGAAGGGCACATAACTTATAATGAAAAGTTGAATATAGTAATGACCAGTCGCGATTGTACATAGTTAATGTAGCCGATTTCAATTCGCAAAAAGACCAGGCAAAAATCCAAAAGTAGAAAAACTGTTCCAATGCTGCTGGTAAGAGGCTAATCCGACGTATTTTTTGACGAGAAATCGAATGGTGCAAACCGCGTTGCTCTCTGACCAATACTTTTGGCTGTAGCCACAAATGAATAATCATTGATGTCAAGATCACGTGCCCAGCAACGGCTCTTACTCCATGGAAACCAAGGAAATTTGCAATTTTTCAACAGCTGGAGATGCCTGGCCCAATTGCGCATCATTTGGCACCTTATTGATGTGGGTCAGTGTTCAATTGTACTTTTTACAGCAGACTTTATTATGTACCTTGTGTTTTTTTTATATACAAATGGTGTGGTTTTTCTACATGTAGATAAAGACATTGAGTTTGTCTTCGACTTAGAAGTAAGACATTTGCTGGGTGAGTTAAATGGGCTTTGCCCAAAGATTTGACGTCGTCTGGGCTACCGAAGGGCACATAACTTATAATGAAAAGTTGAATATAGTAATGACCAGTCGCGATTGTACATAGTTAATGTAGCCGATTTCAATTCGCAAAAAGACCAGGCAAAAATCCAAAAGTAGAAAAACTGTTCCAATGCTACTGGTAAGAGGCTAATCCGACGTATTTTTTGACGAGAAATCGAATGGTGCAAACCACGTTGCTCTCCGACCAATACTTTTGGCTGTAGCCACAAATGAATAATCATTGATGTCAAGATCACGTGCCCAGCAACGGCTCTTACTCCATGGAAACCATGGAAATTTGCAATTTTTCAACAGCTGGAGATGCCTGGCCCAATTGCGCATCTTTTGGCACCTTATTGATGTGGGTCAGTGTTCAATTGTACTTTTTACAGCAGACTTTATCATGTACCTTGTGTTTTTTTTTTATATACAAATGGTGTGGTTTTTCTACATGTAGATAAAGACATTGAGTTTGTCTTCGACTTAGAAGTAAGACATTTGCTGGGTGAGTTAAATGGGCTTGGCCCAAAGATTTGACGTCGTCTGGGCTACCGAAGGCCACATAACTTATAATGAAAAGTTGAATATAGTAATGACCAGTCGCGATTGTACATAGTTAATGTAGCCGATTTCAATTAGACAAAATACCAGGCAAAAATCCAAAAGTGGAAAAAATGTTCCAATGCTGCTGGTAAGAGGCTAATCCGACGTATTTTTTGACGAGAAATCGAATGGTGCAAACCACGTTGCTCTCCGACCAATACTTTTGGCTGTAGCCACAAATGAATAATCATTGATGTCAAGATCACGTGCCCAGCAACGGCTCTTACTCCATGGAAACCAAGGAAATTTGCAATTTTTCAACAGCTGGAGATGCCTGACCCAATTGCGCATCTTTTGGCACCTTATTGATGTGGGTCAGTGTTCAATTGTACTTTTTACAGCGGACTGTATCAAGTACCTTGTGTTTTTTTTTATATACAAATGGTGTGGTTTTTCTACATGTAGATAAAGACATTGAGTTTGTCTTCGACTTAGAAGTAAGACATTTGCTGGGTGAGTTAAATGGGCTTGGCCCAAAGATTTGACGTCGTCTGGGCTACCGAAGGGCACATAACTTATAATGAAAAGTTGAATATAGTAATGACCAGTCGCGATTGTACATAGTTAATGTTGCCGAAATCAGTTAGCAAAAAGACCAGGCAAAAATCCAAAAGTAGAAAAACTGTTCCAATGCTGCTGGTAAGAGGCTAATCCGACGTAGTTTTTGACGAGAAATCGAATGGTGCAAACCGCGTTGCTCCCCGACCAATACTTTTGGCTGTAGCCACAAATGAATAATCATTGATGTCAAGATCACGTGCCCAGCAACGGCTCTTACTCCATGATAACCAAGGAAATTTGCAATTTTTCAACAGCTGGAGATGTCTGGCCCAATTGCGCATCTTTTGGCACCTTATTGATGTGGGTCAGTGTTCAATTGTCCTTTTTACAGCGGACTGTATCAAGTACCTTGTGTTTTTTTTATATACAAATGGTGTGGTTTTTCTACATGTAGATAAAGACTTTGAGTTTGTCTTCGACTTAGAAGTAAGACATTTTCTGGGTGAGTTAAATGGGCTTGGCCCAAAGATTTGACGTCGTCTGGGCTACCGAAGGGCACATAACTTATAATGAAAAGTTGAATATAGTAATGACCAGTCGCGATTGTACATAGTTAATGTAGCCGATTTCAATTAGAAAAAATACCAGGCAAAAATCCAAAAGTGGAAAAACTGTTCCAATGCTGCTGGTAAGAGGCTAATCCGACGTATTTTTTGACGAGAAATCGAATGGTGCAAACCGCGTTGCTCTCCGACCAATACTTTTGGCTGTAGCCACAAATGAATAATCATTGATGTCAAGATCACGTGCCCAGCAACGGCTCTTACTCCATGGAAACCAAGGAAATTTGCAATTTTTCAACAGCTGGAGATGCCTGGCCCAATTGCGCATCTTTTGGCACCTTATTGATGTGGGTCAGTGTTCAATTGTACTTTTTACAGCAGACTTTATCATGTACCTTGTGTTTTTTTTATATACAAATGGTGTGGTTTTTCTACATGTAGATAAAGACATTGAGTTTGTCTTCGACTTAGAAGTAAGACATTTGCTGGGTGAGTTAAATGGGCTTGGCCCAAAGATTTGACGTCGTCTGGGCTACCGAAGGGCACATAACTTATAATGAAAAGTTGAATATAGTAATGACCAATCGCGATTGTACATAGTTAATGTAGCCGATTTCAATTAGACAAAATACCAGGCAAAAATCCAAAAGTGGAAAAAATGTTCCAATGCTGCTGGTAAGAGGCTAATCCGACGTATTTTTTGACGAGAAATCGAATGGTGCAAACCACGTTGCTCTCCGACCAATACTTTTGGCTGTAGCCACAAATGAATAATCATTGATGTCAAGATCACGTGCCCAGCAACGGCTCTTACTCCATGGAAACCAAGGAAATTTGCAATTTTTCAACAGCTGGAGATGCCTGACCCAATTGCGCATCTTTTGGCACCTTATTGATGTGGGTCAGTGTTCAATTGTACTTTTTACAGCGGACTGTATCAAGTACCTTGTGTTTTTTTTATATACAAATGGTGTGGTTTTTCTACATGTAGATAAAGACATTGAGTTTGTCTTCGACTTAGAAGTAAGACATTTGCTGGGTGAGTTAAATGGGCTTGGCCCAAAGATTTGACGTCGTCTGGGCTACCGAAGGCCACATAACTTATAATGAAAAGTTGAATATAGTAATGACCAGTCGCGATTGTACATAGTTAATGTTGCCGAAATCAGTTAGCAAAAAGACCAGGCAAAAATCCAAAAGTAGAAAAAACTGTTCCAATGCTGCTGGTAAGAGGCTAATCCGACGTATTTTTTGACGAGAAATCGAATGGTGCAAACCGCGTTGCTCTCCGACCAATACTTTTGGCTGTAGCCACAAATGAATAATCATTGATGTCAAGATCACGTGCCCAGCAACGGCTCTTACTCCATGGAAACCAAGGAAATTTGCAATTTTTCAACAGCTGGAGATGCCTGGCCCAATTGCGCATCTTTTGGCACCTTATTGATGTGGATCAGTGTTCAATTGTACTTTTTACAGCGGACTGTATCAAGTACCTTGTGTTTTTTTTATATACAAATGGTTTGGTTTTTCTACATGTAGATAAAGACATTGAGTTTGTCTTCGACTTAGAAGTAAGACATTTGCTGGGTGAGTTAAATGGGCTTGGCCCAAAGATTTGACGTCGTCTGGGCTACCAAAGGCCACATAACTTATAATGAAAAGTTGAATATAGTAATGACCAGTCGCGATTGTACATAGTTAATGTAGCCGATTTCAATTAGCAAAAAGACCTGGCAAAAATCCCAAAGTGGAAAAACTGTTCCAATGCTGCTGGTAAGAGGCTAATCCGACGTATTTTTTGACGAGAAATCGAATGGTGCAAACCGCGTTGCTCTCCGACCAATACTTTTGGCTGTAGCCACAAATGAATAATCATTGATGTCAAGATCACGTGCCCAGCAACGGCTCTTACTCCATGGAAACCAAGGAAATTTGCAATTTTTCAACAGCTGGAGATGCCTGGCCCAATTGCGCATCTTTTGGCACCTTATTGATGTGGATCAGTGTTCAATTGTACTTTTTACAGCGGACTGTATCAAGTACCTTGTGTTTTTTTTATATACAAATGGTTTGGTTTTTCTACATGTAGATAAAGACATTTAGTTTGTCTTCGACTTAGAAGTAAGACATTTGCTGGGTGAGTTAAATGGGCTTGGCCCAAAGATTTGACGTCGTCTGGGCTACCGAAGGCCACATAACTTATAATGAAAAGTTGAATATAGTAATGACCAGTCGCGATTGTACATAGTTAATGTTGCCGAAATCAGTTAGCAAAAAGACCAGGCAAAAATCCAAAAGTAGAAAAACTGTTCCAATGCTGCTGGTAAGAGGCTAATCCGACGTATTTTTTGACGAGAAATCGAATGGTGCAAACCGCGTTGCTCTCCGACCAATACTTTTGGCTGTAGCCACAAATGAATAATCATTGATGTCAAGATCACGTGCCCAGCAACGGCTCTTACTCCATGGAAACCAAGGAAATTTGCAATTTTTCAACAGCTGGAGATGCCTGGCCCAATTGCGCATCTTTTGGCACCTTATTGATGTGGGTCAGTGTTCAATTGTACTTTTTACAGCAGACTTTATCATGTACCTTGTGTTTTTTTTTATATACAAATGGTGTGGTTTTTCTACATGTAGATAAAGACATTGAGTTTGTCTTCGACTTAGAAGTAAGACATTTGCTGGGTGAGTTAAATGGGCTTGGCCCAAAGATTTGACGTCGTCTGGGCTACCGAAGGGCACATAACTTATAATGAAAAGTTGAATATAGTAATGACCAGTCGCGATTGTACATAGTTAATGTAGCCGATTTCAATTAGACAAAATACCAGGCAAAAATCCAAAAGTGGAAAAAATGTTCCAATGCTGCTGGTAAGAGGCTAATCCGACGTATTTTTTGACGAGAAATCGAATGGTGCAAACCACGTTGCTCTCCGACCAATACTTTTGGCTGTAGCCACAAATGAATAATCATTGATGTCAAGATCACGTGCCCAGCAACGGCTCTTACTCCATGGAAACCAAGGAAATTTGCAATTTTTCAACAGCTGGAGATGCCTGACCCAATTGCGCATCTTTTGGCACCTTATTGATGTGGGTCAGTGTTCAATTGTACTTTTTACAGCGGACTGTATCAAGTACCTTGTGTTTTTTTTTATATACAAATGGTGTGGTTTTTCTACATGTAGATAAAGACATTGAGTTTGTCTTCGACTTAGAAGTAAGACATTTGCTGGGTGAGTTAAATGGGCTTGGCCCAAAGATTTGACGTCGTCTGGGCTACCGAAGGGCACATAACTTATAATGAAAAGTTGAATATAGTAATGACCAGTCGCGATTGTACATAGTTAATGTTGCCGAAATCAGTTAGCAAAAAGACCAGGCAAAAATCCAAAAGTAGAAAAACTGTTCCAATGCTGCTGGTAAGAGGCTAATCCGACGTAGTTTTTGACGAGAAATCGAATGGTGCAAACCGCGTTGCTCTCCGACCAATACTTTTGGCTGTAGCCACAAATGAATAATCATTGATGTCAAGATCACGTGCCCAGCAACGGCTCTTACTCCATGGAAACCAAGGAAATTTGCAATTTTTCAACAGCTGGAGATGTCTGGCCCAATTGCGCATCTTTTGGCACCTTATTGATGTGGGTCAGTGTTCAATTGTCCTTTTTACAGCGGACTGTATCAAGTACCTTGTGTGTTTTTTATATACAAATGGTGTGGTTTTTCTACATGTAGATAAAGACATTGAGTTTGTCTTCGACTTAGAAGTAAGACATTTGCTGGGTGAGTTAAATGGGCTTGGCCCAAAGATTTGACGTCGTCTGGGCTACCGAAGGCCACATAACTTATAATGAAAAGTTGAATATAGTAATGACCAGTCGCGATTGTACATAGTTAATGTAGCCGATTTCAATTAGCAAAAAGACCTGGCAAAAATCCCAAAGTGGAAAAACTGTTCCAATGCTGCTGGTAAGAGGCTAATCCGACGTATTTTTTGACGAGAAATCGAATGGTGCAAACCGCGTTGCTCTCCGACCAATACTTTTGGCTGTAGCCACAAATGAATAATCATTGATGTCAAGATCACGTGCCCAGCAACGGCTCTTACTCCATGGAAACCAAGGAAATTTGCAATTTTTCAACAGCTGGAGATGCCTGACCCAATTGCGCATCTTTGGGCACCTTATTGATGTGGGTCAGTGTTCAATTGTACTTTTTACAGCGGACTATATCAAGTACCTTGTGTTTTTTTTATATACAAATGGTGTGGTTTTTCTACATGTAGATAAAGACATTGAGTTTGTCTTCGACTTAGAAGTAAGACATTTGCTGGATGAGTTAAATGGGCTTGGCCCAAAGATTTGACGTCGTCTGGGCTACCGAAGGGCACATAACTTATAATGAAAAGTTGAATATAGTAATGACCAGTCGCGATTGTACATAGTTAATGTTGCCGAAATCAGTTAGCAAAAAGACCAGGCAAAAATCCAAAAGTAGAAAAACTGTTCCAATGCTGCTGGTAAGAGGCTAATCCGACGTATTTTTTGACGAGAAATCGAATGGTGCAAACCGCGTTGCTCTCCGACCAATACTTTTGGCTGTAGCCACAAATGAATAATCATTGATGTCAAGATCACGTGCCCAGCAACGGCTCTTACTCCATGGAAACCAAGGAAATTTGCAATTTTTCAACAGCTGGGGATGCCTGGCCCAATTGCGCATCTTTTGGCACCTTATTGATGTGGGTCAGTGTTCAATTGTACTTTTTACAGCGGACTGTATCAAGTACCTTGTGTTTTTTTTATATACAAATGGTGTGGTTTTTCTACATGTAGATAAAGACATTGAGTTTGTCTTCGACTTAGAAGTAAGACAACTGCTGGGTGAGTTAAATGGGCTTGGCCCAAAGATTTGACGTCGTCTGGGCTACCGAAGGGCACATAACTTATAATGAAAAGTTGAATATAGTAATGACCAGTCGCGATTGTACATAGTTAATGTAGCCGATTTCAATTCGCAAAAAGACCAGGCAAAAATCCAAAAGTAGAAAAACTGTTCCAATGCTGCTGGTAAGAGGCTAATCCGACGTATTTTTTGACGAGAAATCGAATGGTGCAAACCGCGTTGCTCTCCGACCAATACTTTTGGCTGTAGCCACAAATGAATAATCATTGATGTCAAGATCACGTGCCCAGCAACGGCTCTTACTCCATGGAAACCAAGGAAATTTGCAATTTTTCAACAGCTGGAGATGCCTGGCCCAATTGCGCATCATTTGGCACCTTATTGATGTGGGTCAGTGTTCAATTGTACTTTTTACAGCAGACTTTATCATGTACCTTGTGTTTTTTTTATATACAAATGGTGTGGTTTTTCTACATGTAGATAAAGACATTGAGTTTGTCTTCGACTTAGAAGTAAGACATTTGCTGGGTGAGTTAAATGGGCTTTGCCCAAAGATTTGACGTCGTCTGGGCTACCGAAGGGCACATAACTTATAATGAAAAGTTGAATATAGTAATGACCAGTCGCGATTGTACATAGTTAATGTAGCCGATTTCAATTCGCAAAAAGACCAGGCAAAAATCCAAAAGTAGAAAAACTGTTCCAATGCTACTGGTAAGAGGCTAATCCGACGTATTTTTTGACGAGAAATCGAATGGTGCAAACCGCGTTGCTCTCCGACCAATACTTTTGGCTGTAGCCACAAATGAATAATCATTGATGTCAAGATCACGTGCCCAGCAACGGCTCTTACTCCATGGAAACCAAGGAAATTTGCAATTTTTCAACAGCTGGAGATGCCTGGCCCAATTGCGCATCTTTTGGCACCTTATTGATGTGGGTCAGTGTTCAATTGTACTTTTTACAGCAGACTTTATCATGTACCTTGTGTTTTTTTTTATATACAAATGGTGTGGTTTTTCTACATGTAGATAAAGACATTGAGTTTGTCTTCGACTTAGAAGTAAGACATTTGCTGGGTGAGTTAAATGGGCTTGGCCCAAAGATTTGACGTCGTCTGGGCTACCGAAGGGCACATAACTTATAATGAAAAGTTGAATATAGTAATGACCAGTCGCGATTGTACATAGTTAATGTAGCCGATTTCAATTAGACAAAATACCAGGCAAAAATCCAAAAGTGGAAAAAATGTTCCAATGCTGCTGGTAAGAGGCTAATCCGACGTATTTTTTGACGAGAAATCGAATGGTGCAAACCACGTTGCTCTCCGACCAATACTTTTGGCTGTAGCCACAAATGAATAATCATTGATGTCAAGATCACGTGCCCAGCAACGGCTCTTACTCCATGGAAACCAAGGAAATTTGCAATTTTTCAACAGCTGGAGATGCCTGACCCAATTGCGCATCTTTTGGCACCTTATTGATGTGGGTCAGTGTTCAATTGTACTTTTTACAGCGGACTGTATCAAGTACCTTGTGTTTTTTTTATATACAAATGGTGTGGTTTTTCTACATGTAGATAAAGACATTGAGTTTGTCTTCGACTTAGAAGTAAGACATTTGCTGGGTGAGTTAAATGGGCTTGGCCCAAAGATTTGACGTCGTCTGGGCTACCGAAGGGCACATAACTTATAATGAAAAGTTGAATATAGTAATGACCAGTCGCGATTGTACATAGTTAATGTAGCCGATTTCAATTAGAAAAAATACCAGGCAAAAATCCAAAAGTGGAAAAACTGTTCCAATGCTGCTGGTAAGAGGCTAATCCGACGTATTTTTTGACGAGAAATCGAATGGTGCAAACCGCGTTGCTCTCCGACCAATACTTTTGGCTGTAGCCACAAATGAATAATCATTGATGTCAAGATCACGTGCCCAGCAACGGCTCTTACTCCATGGAAACCAAGGAAATTTGCAATTTTTCAACAGCTGGAGATGCCTGACCCAATTGCGCATCTTTTGGCACCTTATTGATGTGGGTCAGTGTTCAATTGTACTTTTTACAGCGGACTGTATCAAGTACCTTGTGTTTTTTTTATATACAAATGGTGTGGTTTTTCTACATGTAGATAAAGACATTGAGTTTGTCTTCGACTTAGAAGTAAGACATTTGCTGGGTGAGTTAAATGGGCTTGGCCCAAAGATTTGACGTCGTTCTGGGCTACCGAAGGGCACATAACTTATAATGAAAGTTGAATATAGTAATGACCAGTCGCGATTGTACATAGTTAATGTTGCCGAAATCAGTTAGCAAAAAGACCAGGCAAAAATCCAAAAGTAGAAAAACTGTTCCAATGCTGCTGGTAAGAGGCTAATCCGACGTATTTTTTGACGAGAAATCGAATGGTGCAAACCGCGTTGCTCTCCGACCAATACTTTTGGCTGTAGCCACAAATGAATAATCATTGATGTCAAGATCACGTGCCCAGCAACGGCTCTTACTCCATGGAAACCAAGGAAATTTGCAATTTTTCAACAGCTGGGGATGCCTGGCCCAATTGCGCATCTTTTGGCACCTTATTGATGTGGGTCAGTGTTCAATTGTACTTTTTACAGCGGACTGTATCAAGTACCTTGTGTTTTTTTTATATACAAATGGTGTGGTTTTTCTACATGTAGATAAAGACATTGAGTTTGTCTTCGACTTAGAAGTAAGACAACTGCTGGGTGAGTTAAATGGGCTTGGCCCAAAGATTTGACGTCGTCTGGGCTACCGAAGGGCACATAACTTATAATGAAAAGTTGAATATAGTAATGACCAGTCGCGATTGTACATAGTTAATGTAGCCGATTTCAATTCGCAAAAAGACCAGGCAAAAATCCAAAAGTAGAAAAACTGTTCCAATGCTGCTGGTAAGAGGCTAATCCGACGTATTTTTTGACGAGAAATCGAATGGTGCAAACCGCGTTGCTCTCCGACCAATACTTTTGGCTGTAGCCACAAATGAATAATCATTGATGTCAAGATCACGTGCCCAGCAACGGCTCTTACTCCATGGAAACCAAGGAAATTTGCAATTTTTCAACAGCTGGAGATGCCTGGCCCAATTGCGCATCATTTGGCACCTTATTGATGTGGGTCAGTGTTCAATTGTACTTTTTACAGCAGACTTTATCATGTACCTTGTGTTTTTTTTATATACAAATGGTGTGGTTTTTCTACATGTAGATAAAGACATTGAGTTTGTCTTCGACTTAGAAGTAAGACATTTGCTGGGTGAGTTAAATGGGCTTTGCCCAAAGATTTGACGTCGTCTGGGCTACCGAAGGGCACATAACTTATAATGAAAAGTTGAATATAGTAATGACCAGTCGCGATTGTACATAGTTAATGTAGCCGATTTCAATTCGCAAAAAGACCAGGCAAAAATCCAAAAGTAGAAAAACTGTTCCAATGCTACTGGTAAGAGGCTAATCCGACGTATTTTTTGACGAGAAATCGAATGGTGCAAACCGCGTTGCTCTCCGACCAATACTTTTGGCTGTAGCCACAAATGAATAATCATTGATGTCAAGATCACGTGCCCAGCAACGGCTCTTACTCCATGGAAACCAAGGAAATTTGCAATTTTTCAACAGCTGGAGATGCCTGGCCCAATTGCGCATCTTTTGGCACCTTATTGATGTGGGTCAGTGTTCAATTGTACTTTTTACAGCAGACTTTATCATGTACCTTGTGTTTTTTTTTATATACAAATGGTGTGGTTTTTCTACATGTAGATAAAGACATTGAGTTTGTCTTCGACTTAGAAGTAAGACATTTGCTGGGTGAGTTAAATGGGCTTGGCCCAAAGATTTGACGTCGTCTGGGCTACCGAAGGGCACATAACTTATAATGAAAAGTTGAATATAGTAATGACCAGTCGCGATTGTACATAGTTAATGTAGCCGATTTCAATTAGACAAAATACCAGGCAAAAATCCAAAAGTGGAAAAAATGTTCCAATGCTGCTGGTAAGAGGCTAATCCGACGTATTTTTTGACGAGAAATCGAATGGTGCAAACCACGTTGCTCTCCGACCAATACTTTTGGCTGTAGCCACAAATGAATAATCATTGATGTCAAGATCACGTGCCCAGCAACGGCTCTTACTCCATGGAAACCAAGGAAATTTGCAATTTTTCAACAGCTGGAGATGCCTGACCCAATTGCGCATCTTTTGGCACCTTATTGATGTGGGTCAGTGTTCAATTGTACTTTTTACAGCGGACTGTATCAAGTACCTTGTGTTTTTTTTATATACAAATGGTGTGGTTTTTCTACATGTAGATAAAGACATTGAGTTTGTCTTCGACTTAGAAGTAAGACATTTGCTGGGTGAGTTAAATGGGCTTGGCCCAAAGATTTGACGTCGTCTGGGCTACCGAAGGGCACATAACTTATAATGAAAAGTTGAATATAGTAATGACCAGTCGCGATTGTACATAGTTAATGTTGCCGAAATCAGTTAGCAAAAAGACCAGGCAAAAATCCAAAAGTAGAAAAACTGTTCCAATGCTGCTGGTAAGAGGCTAATCCGACGTAGTTTTTGACGAGAAATCGAATGGTGCAAACCGCGTTGCTCTCCGACCAATACTTTTGGCTGTAGCCACAAATGAATAATCATTGATGTCAAGATCACGTGCCCAGCAACGGCTCTTACTCCATGGTAACCAAGGAAATTTGCAATTTTTCAACAGCTGGAGATGTCTGGCCCAATTGCGCATCTTTTGGCACCTTATTGATGTGGGTCAGTGTTCAATTGTACTTTTTACAGCGGACTGTATCAAGTACCTTGTGTGTTTTTTATATACAAATGGTGTGGTTTTTCTACATGTAGATAAAGACTTTGAGTTTGTCTTCGACTTAGAAGTAAGACATTTACTGGGTGAGTTAAATGGGCTTGGCCCAAAGATTTGACGTCGTCTGGGCTACCGAAGGGCACATAACTTATAATGAAAAGTTGAATATAGTAATGACCAGTCGCCATTGTACATAGTTAATGTAGCCGATTTCAATTAGAAAAAATACCAGGCAAAAATCCAAAAGTGGAAAAACTGTTCCAATGCTGCTGGTAAGAGGCTAATCCGACGTATTTTTTGACGAGAAATCGAATGGTGCAAACCGCGTTGCTCTCCGACCAATACTTTTGGCTGTAGCCACAAATGAATAATCATTGATGTCAAGATCACGTGCCCAGCAACGGCTCTTACTCCATGGAAACCAAGGAAATTTGCAATTTTTCAACAGCTGGAGATGCCTGGCCCAATTGCGCATCTTTTGGCACCTTATTGATGTGGGTCAGTGTTCAATTGTACTTTTTACAGCAGACTTTATCATGTACCTTGTGTTTTTTTTATATACAAATGGTGTGGTTTTTCTACATGTAGATAAAGACATTGAGTTTGTCTTCGACTTAGAAGTAAGACATTTGCTGGGTGAGTTAAATGGGCTTGGCCCAAAGATTTGACGTCGTCTGGGCTACCGAAGGGCACATAACTTATAATGAAAAGTTGAATATAGTAATGACCAATCGCGATTGTACATAGTTAATGTAGCCGATTTCAATTAGACAAAATACCAGGCAAAAATCCAAAAGTGGAAAAAATGTTCCAATGCTGCTGGTAAGAGGCTAATCCGACGTATTTTTTGACGAGAAATCGAATGGTGCAAACCACGTTGCTCTCCGACCAATACTTTTGGCTGTAGCCACAAATGAATAATCATTGATGTCAAGATCACGTGCCCAGCAACGGCTCTTACTCCATGGAAACCAAGGAAATTTGCAATTTTTCAACAGCTGGAGATGCCTGACCCAATTGCGCATCTTTTGGCACCTTATTGATGTGGGTCAGTGTTCAATTGTACTTTTTACAGCGGACTGTATCAAGTACCTTGTGTTTTTTTTATATACAAATGGTGTGGTTTTTCTACATGTAGATAAAGACATTGAGTTTGTCTTCGACTTAGAAGTAAGACAACTGCTGGGTGAGTTAAATGGGCTTGGCCCAAAGATTTGACGTCGTCTGGGCTACCGAAGGGCACATAACTTATAATGAAAAGTTGAATATAGTAATGACCAGTCGCGATTGTACATAGTTAATGTAGCCGATTTCAATTCGCAAAAAGACCAGGCAAAAATCCAAAAGTAGAAAAACTGTTCCAATGCTGCTGGTAAGAGGCTAATCCGACGTATTTTTTGACGAGAAATCGAATGGTGCAAACCGCGTTGCTCTCCGACCAATACTTTTGGCTGTAGCCACAAATGAATAATCATTGATGTCAAGATCACGTGCCCAGCAACGGCTCTTACTCCATGGAAACCAAGGAAATTTGCAATTTTTCAACAGCTGGAGATGCCTGGCCCAATTGCGCATCATTTGGCACCTTATTGATGTGGGTCAGTGTTCAATTGTACTTTTTACAGCAGACTTTATCATGTACCTTGTGTTTTTTTATATACAAATGGTGTGGTTTTTCTACATGTAGATAAAGACATTGAGTTTGTCTTCGACTTAGAAGTAAGACATTTGCTGGGTGAGTTAAATGGGCTTTGCCCAAAGATTTGACGTCGTCTGGGCTACCGAAGGGCACATAACTTATAATGAAAAGTTGAATATAGTAATGACCAGTCGCGATTGTACATAGTTAATGTAGCCGATTTCAATTCGCAAAAAGACCAGGCAAAAATCCAAAAGTAGAAAAACTGTTCCAATGCTACTGGTAAGAGGCTAATCCGACGTATTTTTTGACGAGAAATCGAATGGTGCAAACCACGTTGCTCTCCGACCAATACTTTTGGCTGTAGCCACAAATGAATAATCATTGATGTCAAGATCACGTGCCCAGCAACGGCTCTTACTCCATGGAAACCAAGGAAATTTGCAATTTTTCAACAGCTGGAGATGCCTGGCCCAATTGCGCATCTTTTGGCACCTTATTGATGTGGGTCAGTGTTCAATTGTACTTTTTACAGCAGACTTTATCATGTACCTTGTGTTTTTTTTTATATACAAATGGTGTGGTTTTTCTACATGTAGATAAAGACATTGAGTTTGTCTTCGACTTAGAAGTAAGACATTTGCTGGGTGAGTTAAATGGGCTTGGCCCAAAGATTTGACGTCGTCTGGGCTACCGAAGGGCACATAACTTATAATGAAAAGTTGAATATAGTAATGACCAGTCGCGATTGTACATAGTTAATGTAGCCGATTTCAATTAGACAAAATACCAGGCAAAAATCCAAAAGTGGAAAAAATGTTCCAATGCTGCTGGTAAGAGGCTAATCCGACGTATTTTTTGACGAGAAATCGAACGGTGCAAACCACGTTGCTCTCCGACCAATACTTTTGGCTGTAGCCACAAATGAATAATCATTGATGTCAAGATCACGTGCCCAGCAACGGCTCTTACTCCATGGAAACCAAGGAAATTTGCAATTTTTCAACAGCTGGAGATGCCTGACCCAATTGCGCATCTTTTGGCACCTTATTGATGTGGGTCAGTGTTCAATTGTACTTTTTACAGCGGACTGTATCAAGTACCTTGTGTTTTTTTTATATACAAATGGTGTGGTTTTTCTACATGTAGATAAAGACATTGAGTTTGTCTTCGACTTAGAAGTAAGACATTTGCTGGGTGAGTTAAATGGGCTTGGCCCAAAGATTTGACGTCGTCTGGGCTACCGAAGGGCACATAACTTATAATGAAAAGTTGAATATAGTAATGACCAGTCGCGATTGTACATAGTTAATGTTGCCGAAATCAGTTAGCAAAAAGACCAGGCAAAAATCCAAAAGTAGAAAAACTGTTCCAATGCTGCTGGTAAGAGGCTAATCCGACGTAGTTTTTGACGAGAAATCGAATGGTGCAAACCGCGTTGCTCTCCGACCAATACTTTTGGCTGTAGCCACAAATGAATAATCATTGATGTCAAGATCACGTGCCCAGCAACGGCTCTTACTCCATGGTAACCAAGGAAATTTGCAATTTTTCAACAGCTGGAGATGTCTGGCCCAATTGCGCATCTTTTGGCACCTTATTGATGTGGGTCAGTGTTCAATTGTCCTTTTTACAGCGGACTGTATCAAGTACCTTGTGTGTTTTTTATATACAAATGGTGTGGTTTTTCTACATGTAGATAAAGACTTTGAGTTTGTCTTCGACTTAGAAGTAAGACATTTACTGGGTGAGTTAAATGGGCTTGGCCCAAAGATTTGACGTCGTCTGGGCTACCGAAGGGCACATAACTTATAATGAAAAGTTGAATATAGTAATGACCAGTCGCGATTGTACATAGTTAATGTAGCCGATTTCAATTAGAAAAAATACCAGGCAAAAATCCAAAAGTGGAAAAACTGTTCCAATGCTGCTGGTAAGAGGCTAATCCGACGTATTTTTTGACGAGAAATCGAATGGTGCAAACCGCGTTGCTCTCCGACCAATACTTTTGGCTGTAGCCACAAATGAATAATCATTGATGTCAAGATCACGTGCCCAGCAACGGCTCTTACTCCATGGAAACCAAGGAAATTTGCAATTTTTCAACAGCTGGAGATGCCTGGCCCAATTGCGCATCTTTTGGCACCTTATTGATGTGGGTCAGTGTTCAATTGTACTTTTTACAGCAGACTTTATCATGTACCTTGTGTTTTTTTTATATACAAATGGTGTGGTTTTTCTACATGTAGATAAAGACATTGAGTTTGTCTTCGACTTAGAAGTAAGACATTTGCTGGGTGAGTTAAATGGGCTTGGCCCAAAGATTTGACGTCGTCTGGGCTACCGAAGGGCACATAACTTATAATGAAAAGTTGAATATAGTAATGACCAATCGCGATTGTACATAGTTAATGTAGCCGATTTCAATTAGACAAAATACCAGGCCAAAATCCAAAAGTGGAAAAAATGTTCCAATGCTGCTGGTAAGAGGCTAATCCGACGTATTTTTTGACGAGAAATCGAATGGTGCAAACCACGTTGCTCTCCGACCAATACTTTTGGCTGTAGCCACAAATGAATAATCATTGATGTCAAGATCACGTGCCCAGCAACGGCTCTTACTCCATGGAAACCAAGGAAATTTGCAATTTTTCAACAGCTGGAGATGCCTGACCCAATTGCGCATCTTTTGGCACCTTATTGATGTGGGTCAGTGTTCAATTGTACTTTTTACAGCGGACTGTATCAAGTACCTTGTGTTTTTTTTATATACAAATGGTGTGGTTTTTCTACATGTAGATAAAGACATTGAGTTTGTCTTCGACTTAGAAGTAAGACATTTGCTGGGTGAGTTAAATGGGCTTGGCCCAAAGATTTGACGTCGTCTGGGCTACCGAAGGGCACATAACTTATAATGAAAAGTTGAATATAGTAATGACCAGTCGCGATTGTACATAGTTAATGTTGCCGAAATCAGTTAGCAAAAAGACCAGGCAAAAATCCAAAAGTAGAAAAACTGTTCCAATGCTGCTGGTAAGAGGCTAATCCGACGTATTTTTTGACGAGAAATCGAATGGTGCAAACCGCGTTGCTCTCCGACCAATACTTTTGGCTGTAGCCACAAATGAATAATCATTGATGTCAAGATCACGTGCCCAGCAACGGCTCTTACTCCATGGAAACCAAGGAAATTTGCAATTTTTCAACAGCTGGAGATGCCTGGCCCAATTGCGCATCTTTTGGCACCTTATTGATGTGGATCAGTGTTTAATTGTACTTTTTACAGCGGACTGTATCAAGTACCTTGTGTTTTTTTTATATACAAATGGTTTGGTTTTTCTACATGTAGATAAAGACATTGAGTTTGTCTTCGACTTAGAAGTAAGACATTTGCTGGGTGAGTTAAATGGGCTTGGCCCAAAGATTTGACGTCGTCTGGGCTACCGAAGGGCACATAACTTATAATGAAAAGTTGAATATAGTAATGACCAGTCGCGATTGTACATAGTTAATGTAGCCGATTTCAATTAGCAAAAAGACCTGGCAAAAATCCCAAAGTGGAAAAACTGTTCCAATGCTGCTGGTAAGAGGCTAATCCGACGTATTTTTTGACGAGAAATCGAATGGTGCAAACCGCGTTGCTCTCCGACCAATACTTTTGGCTGTAGCCACAAATGAATAATCATTGATGTCAAGATCACGTGCCCAGCAACGGCTCTTACTCCATGGAAACCAAGGAAATTTGCAATTTTTCAACAGCTGGAGATGCCTGGCCCAATTGCGCATCTTTTGGCACCTTATTGCTGTGGATCAGTGTTCAATTGTACTTTTTACAGCGGACTGTATCAAGTACCTTGTGTTTTTTTTATATACAAATGGTTTGGTTTTTCTACATGTAGATAAAGACATTGAGTTTGTCTTCGACTTAGAAGTAAGACATTTGCTGGGTGAGTTAAATGGGCATGGCCCAAAGATTTGACGTCGTCTGGGCTACCGAAGGCCACATAACTTATAATGAAAAGTTGAATATAGTAATGACCAGTCGCGATTGTACATAGTTAATGTAGCCGATTTCAATTAGCAAAAAGACCTGGCAAAAATCCCAAAGTGGAAAAACTGTTCCAATGCTGCTGGTAAGAGGCTAATCCGACGTATTTTTTGACGAGAAATCGAATGGTGCAAACCGCGTTGCTCTCCGACCAATACTTTTGGCTGTAGCTACAAATGAATAATCATTGATGTCAAGATCACGTGCCCAGCAACGGCTCTTACTCCATGGAAACCAAGGAAATTTGCAATTTTTCAACAGCTGGAGATGCCTGACCCAATTGCGCATCTTTGGGCACCTTATTGATGTGGGTCAGTGTTCAATTGTACTTTTTACAGCGGACTATATCAAGTACCTTGTGTTTTTTTTATATACAAATGGTGTGGTTTTTCTACATGTAGATAAAGACATTGAGTTTGTCTTCGACTTAGAAGTAAGACATTTGCTGGGTGAGTTAAATGGGCTTGGCCCAAAGATTTGACGTCGTCTGGGCTACCGAAGGGCACATAACTTATAATGAAAAGTTGAATATAGTAATGACCAGTCGCGATTGTACATAGTTAATGTTGCCGAAATCAGTTAGCAAAAAGACCAGGCAAAAATCCAAAAGTAGAAAAACTGTTCCAATGCTGCTGGTAAGAGGCTAATCCGACGTATTTTTTGACGAGAAATCGAATGGTGCAAACCGCGTTGCTCTCCGACCAATACTTTTGGCTGTAGCCACAAATGAATAATCATTGATGTCAAGATCACGTGCCCAGCAACGGCTCTTACTCCATGGAAACCAAGGAAATTTGCAATTTTTCAACAGCTGGGGATGCCTGGCCCAATTGCGCATCTTTTGGCACCTTATTGATGTGGGTCAGTGTTCAATTGTACTTTTTACAGCGGACTGTATCAAGTACCTTGTGTTTTTTTTATATACAAATGGTGTGGTTTTTCTACATGTAGATAAAGACATTGAGTTTGTCTTCGACTTAGAAGTAAGACAACTGCTGGGTGAGTTAAATGGGCTTGGCCCAAAGATTTGACGTCGTCTGGGCTACCGAAGGGCACATAACTTATAATGAAAAGTTGAATATAGTAATGACCAGTCGCGATTGTACATAGTTAATGTAGCCGATTTCAATTCGTAAAAAGACCAGGCAAAAATCCAAAAGTAGAAAAACTGTTCCAATGCTGCTGGTAAGAGGCTAATCCGACGTATTTTTTGACGAGAAATCGAATGGTGCAAACCGCGTTGCTCTCCGACCAATACTTTTGGCTGTAGCCACAAATGAATAATCATTGATGTCAAGATCACGTGCCCAGCAACGGCTCTTACTCCATGGAAACCAAGGAAATTTGCAATTTTTCAACAGCTGGAGATGCCTGGCCCAATTGCGCATCTTTTGGCACCTTATTGATGTGGGTCAGTGTTCAATTGTACTTTTTACAGCAGACTTTATCATGTACCTTGTGTTTTTTTTATATACAAATGGTGTGGTTTTTCTACATGTAGATAAAGACATTGAGTTTGTCTTCGACTTAGAAGTAAGACATTTGCTGGGTGAGTTAAATGGGCTTGGCCCAAAGATTTGACGTCGTCTGGGCTACCGAAGGGCACATAACTTATAATGAAAAGTTGAATATAGTAATGACCAGTCGCGATTGTACATAGTTAATGTAGCCGATTTCAATTAGAAAAAATACCAGGCAAAAATCCAAAAGTGGAAAAACTGTTCCAATGCTGCTGGTAAGAGGCTAATCCGACGTATTTTTTGACGAGAAATCGAATGGTGCAAACCGCGTTGCTCTCCGACCAATACTTTTGGCTGTAGCCACAAATGAATAATCATTGATGTCAAGATCACGTGCCCAGCAACGGCTCTTACTCCATGGAAACCAAGGAAATTTGCAATTTTTCAACAGCTGGAGATGCCTGACCCAATTGCGCATCTTTTATCACCTTATTGATGTGGGTCAGTGTTCAATTGTACTTTTTACAGCGGACTGTATCAAGTACCTTGTGTTTTTTTATATACAAATGGTGTGGTTTTTCTACATGTAGATAAAGACATTGAGTTTGTCTTCGACTTAGAAGTAAGACAACTGCTGGGTGAGTTAAATGGGCTTGGCCCAAAGATTTGACGTCGTCTGGGCTACCGAAGGGCACATAACTTATAATGAAAAGTTGAATATAGTAATGACCAGTCGCGATTGTACATAGTTAATGTAGCCGATTTCAATTAGAAAAAATACCAGGCAAAAATCCAAAAGTGGAAAAACTGTTCCAATTCTGCTGGTAAGAGGCTATTCCGATGTATTTTTTGACGAGAAATCGAATGGTGCAAACCACGTTGCTCTCCGACCAATACTTTTGGCTGTAGCCACAAATGAATAATCATTGATGTCAAGATCACGTGCCCAGCAACGGCTCTTACTCCATGGAAACCAAGGAAATTTGCAATTTTTCAACAGCTGGAGATGCCTGACCCAATTGCGCATCTTTTGGCACCTTATTGATGTGGGTCAGTGTTCAATTGTACTTTTTACAGCGGACTGTATCAAGTACCTTGTGTTTTTTTTATATACAAATGGTGTGGTTTTTCTACATGTAGATAAAGACATTGAGTTTGTCTTCGACTTAGAAGTAAGACATTTGCTGGGTGAGTTAAATGGGCTTGGCCCAAAGATTTGACGTCGTCTGGGCTACCGAAGGGCACATAACTTATAATGAAAAGTTGAATATAGTAATGACCAGTCGCGATTGTACATAGTTAATGTTGCCGAAATCAGTTAGCAAAAAGACCAGGCAAATATCCAAAAGTAGAAAAACTGTTCCAATGCTGCTGGTAAGAGGCTAATCCGACGTATTTTTTGACGAGAAATCGAATGGTGCAAACCGCGTTGCTCTCCGACCAATACTTTTGGCTGTAGCCACAAATGAATAATCATTGATGTCAAGATCACGTGCCCAGCAACGGCTCTTACTCCATGGAAACCAAGGAAATTTGCAATTTTTCAACAGCTGGAGATGCCTGACCCAATTGCGCATCTTTTATCACCTTATTGATGTGGGTCAGTGTTCAATTGTACTTTTTACAGGACTGTATCAAGTACCTTGTGTTTTTTTTATATACAAATGGTGTGGTTTTTCTACATGTAGATAAAGACATTGAGTTTGTCTTCGACTTAGAAGTAAGACATTTGCTGGGTGAGTTAAATGGGCTTGGCCCAAAGATTTGACGTCGTCTGGGCTGCCGAAGGGCACATAACTTATAATGAAAAGTTGAATATTGTAATGACCAGTCGCGACTGTACATAGTTAATGTAGCCGATTTCAATTCGCAAAAAGACCAGGCAAAAATCCAAAAGTGGAAAAACTGTTCCAATGCTGCTGGTAAGAGGCTAATCCGACGTATTTTTTGACGAGAAATCGAATGGTGCAAACCGTGTTGCTCTCCGACCAATACTTTTGGCTGTAGCCACAAATGAATATTCATTGATGTCAAGATCACGTGCCCAGCAACGGCTCTTACTCCATGGAAACCAAGGAAATTTGCAATTTTTCAGCAGCTGGAGATGCCTGGCCCAATTGCGCATCTTTTGGCACCTTATTGATGTGGGTCAGTGTTCAATTGTACTTTTTACAGCGGACTGTATCAAGTACCTTGTGTTTTTTTAATATACAAATGGTGTGGTTTTTCTACATGTAGATAAAGACATTGAGTTTGTCTTTGACTTAGAAGTAAGACAAATGGTGGGTGAGTTAAATGGGCTTGGCCCAAAGATTTAAAGTCGTCTGGGCTACCGAAGGGCACATAACTTATAATGAAAAGTTGAATAAAGTAATGACCAGTCGCGATTGTACATAGTTAATGTAGCCGATTTCAATTAGCAAAAATACCAGGCAAAAATCCAAAAGTGGAAAAACTGTTCCAATGCTGCTGGTAAGAGGCTAATCCGACGTATTTTTTGACGAGAAATCCAATGGTGCAAACCACGTTGCTCTCCGACCAATACTTTTGGCTGTAGCCACAAATGAATAATCATTGATGTCAAGATCACGTGCCCAGCAACGGCTCTTACTCCATGGAAACCAAGGAAATTTGCAATTTTTCAACAGCTGGAGATGCCTGGCCCAATTGCGCATCTTTTGGCACCTTATTGATGTGGGTCAGTGTTCAATTGTACTTTTTACAGCAGACTGTATCATGTACCTTGTGTTTTTTTAATATACAAATGGTGTGGTTTTTCTACATGTAGATAAAGACATTGAGTTTGTCTTCGACTTAGAAGTAAGACATTTGCTGGGTGAGTTAAATGGGCTTGGCCCAAAGATTTGACGTCGTCTGGGCTACCGAAGGGCACATAACTTATAATGAAAAGTTGAATATAGTAATGACCAGTCGCGATTGTACATAGTTAATGTAGCCGATTTCAATTCGCAAAAAGACCAGGCAAAAATCCAAAAGTGGAAAAACTGTTCCAATGCTGCTGGTAAGAGGCTAATCCGACGTATTTTTGGACGAGAAATCGAATGGTGCAAACCGCGTTGCTCTCCGACCAATACTTTTGGCTGTAGCCACAAATGAATAATCATTGATGTCAAGATCACGTGCCCAGCAACGGATCTTACTCCATGGAAACCAAGGAAATTTGCAATTTTTCAACAGCTGGAGATGCCTGGCCCAATTGCGCATCTTTTGGCACCTTATTGATGTGGGTCAGTGTTCAATTGTACTTTTTACAGCGGACTGTATCAAGTACCTTGTGTTTTTTTTATATACAAATGGTGTGGTTTTTCTACATGTAGATAAAGACATTGAGTTTGTCTTCGACTTAGAAGTAAGACATTTGCTGGGTGAGTTAAATGGGCTTGGCCCAAAGATTTGACGTCGTCTGGGCTACCGAAGGGCACATAACTTATAATGAAAAGTTGAACATAATAATGACCAGTCGCGACTGTACATAGTTAATGTAGCCGATTTCAATTCGCAAAAATACCAGGGAAAAATCCAAAAGTGTAAAAACTGTTCCAATGCTGCTGGTAAGAGGCTAATCCGACGTATTTTTTGACGAGAAATCGAATGGTGCAAACCGCGTTGCTCTCCGACCAATACTTTTGGCTGTAGCCACAAATGAATATTCATTGATGTCAAGATCACGTGCCCAGCAACGGCTCTTACTCCATGGAAACCAAGGAAATTTGCAATTTTTCAGCAGCTGGAGATGCCTGGCCCAATTGCGCATCTTTTGGCACCTTATTGATGTGGGTCAGTGTTCAATAGTACTTTTTACAGCGGACTGTATCAAGTACCTTGTGTTTTTTTAATATACAAATGGTGTGGTTTTTCTACATGTAGATAAAGACATTGAGTTTGTCTTTGACTTAGAAGTAAGACAAATGGTGGGTGAGTTAAATGGGCTTGGCCCAGAGATTTAAAGTCGTCTGGGCTACCGAAGGGCACATAACTTATAATGAAAAGTTGAATAAAGTAATGACCAGTCGCGATTGTATATAGTTAATGTAGCCGATTTCAATTAGCAAAAATACCAGGCAAAAATCCAAAAGTGGAAAAACTGTTCCAATGCTGCTGGTAAGAGGCTAATCCGACGTATTTTTTGACGAGAAATCCAATGGTGCAAACCACGTTGCTCTCCGACCAATACTTTTGGCTGTAGCCACAAATGAATAATCATTGATGTCAAGATCACGTGCCCAGCAACGGCTCTTACTCCATGGAAACCAAGGAAATTTGCAATTTTTCAACAGCTGGAGATGCCTGGCCCAATTGCGCATCTTTTGGCACCTTAGTGATGTGGGTCAGTGTTCAATTGTACTTTTTACAGCAGACTGTATCATGTACCTTGTGTTTTTTTAATATACAAATGGTGTGGTTTTTCTACATGTAGATAAAGACATTGAGTTTGTCTTCGACTTAGAAGTAAGACATTTGCTGGGTGAGTTAAATGGGCTTGGCCCAAAGATTTGACGTCGTCTGGGCTACCGAAGGGCACATAACTTATAATGAAAAGTTGAATATAGTAATGACCAGTCGCGATTGTACATAGTTAATGTAGCCGATTTCAATTCGCAAAAAGACCAGGCAAAAATCCAAAAGTGGAAAAACTGTTCCAATGCTGCTGGTAAGAGGCTAATCCGACGTATTTTTTGACGAGAAATCGAATGGTGCAAACCGCGTTGCTCTCCGACCAATACTTTTGGCTGTAGCCACAAATGAATAATCATTGATGTCAAGATCACGTGCCCAGCAACGGATCTTACTCCATGGAAACCAAGGAAATTTGCAATTTTTCAACAGCTGGAGATGCCTGGCCCAATTGCGCATCTTTTGGCACCTTATTGATGTGGGTCAGTGTTCAATTGTACTTTTTTTACAGCAGACTGTATCATGTACCTTGTGGTTTTTTATATACAAATGGTGTGGTTTATCTACATGTAGATAAAGACATTGAGTTTGTCTTCGACTTAGAAGTAAGACATTTGCTGGGTGAGTTAAATGGGCTTGGCCCAAAGATTTGACGTCGTCTGGGCTACCGAAGGGCACATAACTTATAATGAAAAGTTGAATATAGTAATGACCAGTCGCGATTGTACATAGTTAATGTAGCCGATTTCAATTAGAAAAATTACCAGGCAAAAATCCAAAAGTGCAAAAACTGTTCCAATGCTGCTGGTAAGAGGCTACTCCGACGTTTTTTTTGACGAGAAATCGAATGGTGCAAACCGCGTTGCTCTCCGACCAATACTTTTGGCTGTAGCCACAAATGAATAATCATTGATGTCAAGATCACGTGCCCAGCAACGGCTCTTACTCCATGGAAACCAAGGAAATTTGCAATTTTTCAACAGCTGGAGATGCCTGGCCCAATTGCGCATCTTTTGCCACCTTATTGATGTGGGTCAGTTTTCAATTGTACTTTTTACAGCGGACTGTATCATGTACCTTGTGTTTTTTTTATATACAAATGGTGTGGTTTTTCTACATGTAGATAAAGACATTGAGTTTGTCTTCGACTTAGAAGTAAGACATTTGCTGGGTGAGTTAAATGGGCTCGGCCCAAAGATTTGACGTCGTCTGGGCTACCGAAGGGCACATAACTTATAATGAAAAGTTGAATATAGTAATGACCAGTTGCGACTGTACATAGTTAATGTAGCCGATTTCAATTCGCAAAAAGACCAGGCAAAAATCCAAAAGTGCAAAAACTGTTCCAATGCTGCTGGTAAGAGGCTACTCCGACGTATTTTTTGACGAGAAATCGAATGGTGCAAACCGCGTTGCTCTCCGACCAATACTTTTGGCTGTAGCCACAAATGAATAATCATTGATGTCAAGATCACGTGCCCAGCAACGGCTCTTACTCCATGGAAACCAAGGAAATTTGCAATTTTTCAACAGCTGGAGATGCCTGGCCCAATTGCGCATCTTTTGGCACCTTATTGATGTGGGTCAGTGTTCAATTGTACTTTTTACAGCGGACTGTATCAAGTACCTTGTGTTTTTTTTATATACAAATGGTGTGGTTTTTCTACATGTAGATAAAGACATTGAGTTTGTCTTCGACTTAGAAGTAAGACATTTGCCGGGTGAGTTAAATGGGCTTGGCCCAAAGATTTGACGTCGTCTGGGCTACCGAAGGGCACATAACTTATAATGAAACGTTGAACATAATAATGACCAGTCGCGATTGTACATAGTAAATGTAGCCGATTTCAATTCGGAAAAAGACCAGGCAAAAATCCGAAAGTAGAAAAACTGTTCCAATGCTGCTGGTAAGAGGCTAATCCGACGTATTTTTTGACGTGAAATCGAATGGTGCAAACCGCGTTGCTCTCCAACCAATACTTTTGGCTGTAGCCACAAATGAATAATCATTGATGTCAAGATGACGTGCCCAGCAACGGCTCCTACTCCATTGAAACCAAGGAAATTTGCAATTTTTCAACAGCTGGAGATGCCTGGCCCAATTGCACATCTTTTGGCACCTTATTGATGTGGGTCAGTGTTCAATTGTACTTTTTACAGCGGACTGTATCAAGTACCTTGTGTTTTTTTATATACAAATGGTGTGGTTTTTCTACATGTAGATAAAGACATTGAAATTGTCTTCGACTTAGAAGTAAGACATTTGCTGGGTGAGTTAAATGGGCTTGGCCCAAAGATTTGACGTCGTCTGGGCTACCGAAGGGCACATAACTTATAATGAAAGGTTGAACATAATAATGACCAGTCGCGATTGTACATAGTAAATGTAGCCGATTTCAATTCGCAAAAAGACCAGGCAAAAATCCAAAAGTAGAAAAACTGTTCCAATGCTGCTGGTAAGAGGCTAATCCGACGTATTTTTTGACGAGAAATCGAATGGTGCAAACCCCGTTGCTCTCCGACCAATACTTTTGGCTGTAGCCACAAATGAATAATCATTGATGTCAAGATCACGTGCCCAGCAACGGCTCTTACTCCATGGAAACCAAGGAAATTTGCAATTTTTCAACAGCTGGAGATGCCTGGCCCAATTGCGCATCTTTTGGCACCTTATTGATGTGGGTCAGTGTTCAATTGTACTTTTTACAGCGGACTGTATCAAGTACCTTGTGTTTTTTTTATATACAAATGGTGTGGTTTTTCTACATGTAGATAAAGACATTGAGTTTGTCTTCGACTTAGAAGTAAGACATTTGCCGGGTGAGTTAAATGGGCTTGGCCCAAAGATTTGACGTCGTCTGGGCTACCAAAGGGCACATAACTTATAATGAAAAGTTGAACATAATAATGACCAGTCGCGATTGTACATAGTAAATGTAGCCGATTTCAATTAGCAAAAAGACCAGGCAAAAATCCAAAAGTAGAAAAACTGTTCCAATGCTGCTGGTAAGAGGCTAATCCGACGTATTTTTTGACGAGAAATCGAATGGTGCAAACCGCGTTGCTCTCCGACCAATACTTTTGGCTGTAGCCACAAATGAATAATCATTGATGTCAAGATCACGTGCCCAGCAACGGCTCTTACTCCATGGAAGCCAAGGAAATTTGCAATTTTTCAACAGCTGGAGATGCCTGGCCCAATTGCGCATCTTTTGGCACCTTATTGATGTGAGTCAGTGTTCAATTGTACTTTTTTTACAGCAGACTGTATCATGTACCTTGTGGTTTTTTATATACAAATGGTGTGGTTTATCTACATGTAGATAAAGACATTGAGTTTGTCTTCGACTTAGAAGTAAGACATTTGCTGGGTGAGTTAAATGGGCTTGGCCCAAAGATTTGACGTCGTCTGGGCTACCGAAGGGCACATAACTTATAATGAAAAGTTGAATATAGTAATGACCAGTCGCGATTGTACATAGTTAATGTAGCCGATTTCAATTAGAAAAATTACCAGGCAAAAATCCAAAAGTGCAAAAACTGTTCCAATGCTGCTGGTAAGAGGCTACTCCGACGTTTTTTTTGACGAGAAATCGAATGGTGCAAACCGCGTTGCTCTCCGACCAATACTTTTGGCTGTAGCCACAAATGAATAATCATTGATGTCAAGATCACGTGCCCAGCAACGGCTCTTACTCCATGGAAACCAAGGAAATTTGCAATTTTTCAACAGCTGGAGATGCCTGGCCCAATTGCGCATCTTTTGGCACCTTATTGATGTGGGTCAGTTTTCAATTGTACTTTTTACAGCGGACTGTATCATGTACCTTGTGTTTTTTTTATATACAAATGGTGTGGTTTTTCTACATGTAGATAAAGACATTGAGTTTGTCTTCGACTTAGAAGTAAGACATTTGCTGGGTGAGTTAAATGGGCTCGGCCCAAAGATTTGACGTCGTCTGGGCTACCGAAGGGCACATAACTTATAATGAAAAGTTGAATATAGTAATGACCAGTTGCGACTGTACATAGTTAATGTAGCCGATTTCAATTCGCAAAAAGACCAGGCAAAAATCCAAAAGTGCAAAAACTGTTCCAATGCTGCTGGTAAGAGGCTACTCCGACGTATTTTTTGACGAGAAATCGAATGGTGCAAACCGCGTTGCTCTCCGACCAATACTTTTGGCTGTAGCCACAAATGAATAATCATTGATGTCAAGATCACGTGCCCAGCAACGGCTCTTACTCCATGGAAACCAAGGAAATTTGCAATTTTTCAACAGCTGGAGATGCCTGGCCCAATTGCGCATCTTTTGGCACCTTATTGATGTGGGTCAGTGTTCAATTGTACTTTTTACAGCGGACTGTATCAAGTACCTTGTGTTTTTTTTATATACAAATGGTGTGGTTTTTCTACATGTAGATAAAGACATTGAGTTTGTCTTCGACTTAGAAGTAAGACATTTGCCGGGTGAGTTAAATGGGCTTGGCCCAAAGATTTGACGTTGTCTGGGCTACCGAAGGGCACATAACTTATAATGAAACGTTGAACATAATAATGACCAGTCGCGATTGTACATAGTAAATGTAGCCGATTTCAATTCGGAAAAAGACCAGGCAAAAATCCGAAAGTAGAAAAACTGTTCCAATGCTGCTGGTAAGAGGCTAATCCGACGTATTTTTTGACGTGAAATCGAATGGTGCAAACCGCGTTGCTCTCCAACCAATACTTTTGGCTGTAGCCACAAATGAATAATCATTGATGTCAAGATGACGTGCCCAGCAACGGCTCCTACTCCATTGAAACCAAGGAAATTTGCAATTTTTCAACAGCTGGAGATGCCTGGCCCAATTGCACATCTTTTGGCACCTTATTGATGTGGGTCAGTGTTCAATTGTACTTTTTACAGCGGACTGTATCAAGTACCTTGTGTTTTTTTATATACAAATGGTGTGGTTTTTCTACATGTAGATAAAGACATTGAAATTGTCTTCGACTTAGAAGTAAGACATTTGCTGGGTGAGTTAAATGGGCTTGGCCCAAAGATTTGACGTCGTCTGGGCTACCGAAGGGCACATAACTTATAATGAAAGGTTGAACATAATAATGACCAGTCGCGATTGTACATAGTAAATGTAGCCGATTTCAATTCGCAAAAAGACCAGGCAAAAATCCAAAAGTAGAAAAACTGTTCCAATGCTGCTGGTAAGAGGCTAATCCGACGTATTTTTTGACGAGAAATCGAATGGTGCAAACCCCGTTGCTCTCCGACCAATACTTTTGGCTGTAGCCACAAATGAATAATCATTGATGTCAAGATCACGTGCCCAGCAACGGCTCTTACTCCATGGAAACCAAGGAAATTTGCAATTTTTCAACAGCTGGAGATGCCTGGCCCAATTGCGCATCTTTTGGCACCTTATTGATGTGGGTCAGTGTTCAATTGTACTTTTTACAGCGGACTGTATCAAGTACCTTGTGTTTTTTTTTATATACAAATGGTGTGGTTTTTCTACATGTAGATAAAGACATTGAGTTTGTCTTCGACTTAGAAGTAAGACATTTGCCGGGTGAGTTAAATGGGCTTGGCCCAAAGATTTGACGTCGTCTGGGCTACCGAAGGGCACATAACTTATAATGAAACGTTGAACATAATAATGACCAGTCGCGATTGTACATAGTAAATGTAGCCGATTTCAATTAGCAAAAAGACCAGGCAAAAATCCAAAAGTAGAAAAACTGTTCCAATGCTGCTGGTAAGAGGCTAATCCGACGTATTTTTTGACGAGAAATCGAATGGTGCAAACCGCGTTGCTCTCCGACCAATACTTTTGGCTGTAGCCACAAATGAATAATCATTGATGTCAAGATCACGTGCCCAGCAACGGCTCTTACTGCATGGAAACCAAGGAAATTTGCAATTTTTCAACAGCTGGAGATGCCTGGCCCAATTGCGCATCTTTTGGCACCTTATTGATGTGGGTCAGTGTTCAATTGTACTTTTTACAGCGGACTGTATCAAGTACCTTGTGTTTTTTTTATATACAAATGGTGTGGTTTTTCTACATGTAGATAAAGACATTGAGATTGTCTTCGACTTAGAAGTAAGACATTTGCTGGGTGAGTTAAATGGGCTTGGCCCAAAGATTTGACGTCGTCTGGGCTACCGAAGGGCACATAACTTATAATGAAAAGTTGAACATAATAATGACCAGTCGCGATTGTACATAGTAAATGTAGCCGATTTCAATTCGCAAAAAAACCAGGCAAAAATCCAAAAGTAGAAAAACTGTTCCAATGCTGCTGGTAAGAGGCTAATCCGACGTATTTTTTGACGAGAAATCGAATGGTGCAAACCGCGTTGCTCTCCGACCAATACTTTTGGCTGTAGCCACAAATGAATAATCATTGATGTCAAGATCACGTGCCCAGCAACGGCTCTTACTCCATGGAAACCAAGGAAATTTGCAATTTTTCAACAGCTGGAGATGCCTGGCCCAATTGCGCATCTTTTGCCACCTTATTGATGTGGGTCAGTGTTAAATTGTACTTTTTACAGCAGACTGTATCATGTACCTTGTGTTTTTTTTATATACAAATGGTGTGGTTTTTCTACATGTAGATAAAGACATTGAGTTTGTCTTCGACTTAGAAGTAAGACATTTGCTGGGTGAGTTAAATGGGCTTGGCCCAAAGATTTGACGTCGTCTGGGCTACCGAAGGGCACATAACTTATAATGAAAAGTTGAATATAGTAATGACCAGTCGCGATTGTACATAGTTAATGTAGCCGATTTCAATTAGCAAAAAGACCAGGTAAAATTCCAAAAGTGGAAAAACTGTTCCAATGCTGCTGGTAAGAGGCTAATCCGACGTATTTTTTGACGAGAAATCGAATGGTGCAAACCGCGTTGCTCTCTGACTAATACTTTTGGCTGTAGCCACAAATGAATAATCATTGATGTCAAGATCACGTGCCCAGCAACGGCTCTTACTCCATGGAAACCAAGGAAATTTGCAATTTTTCAACAGCTGGAGATGCCTGGCCCAATTGCGCATCTTTTGGCACCTTATTGATGTGGGTCAGTGTTCAATTGTACTTTTTACAGCGGACTGTATCAAGTACCTTGTGTTTTTTTTATATACAAATGGTGTGGTTTTTCTACATGTAGATAAAGACATTGAGATTGTCTTCGACTTAGAAGTAAGACATTTGCTGGGTGAGTTAAATGGGCTTGGCCCAAAGATTTGACGTCGTCTGGGCTACCGAAGGGCACATAACTTATAATGAAAGGTTGAACATAATAATGACCAGTCGCGATTGTACATAGTAAATGTAGCCGATTTCAATTCGCAAAAAGACCAGGCAAAAATCCAAAAGTAGAAAAACTGTTCCAATGCTGCTGGTAAGAGGCTAATCCGACGTATTTTTTGACGAGAAATCGAATGGTGCAAACCCCGTTGCTCTCCGACCAATACTTTTGGCTGTAGCCACAAATGAATAATCATTGATGTCAAGATCACGTGCCCAGCAACGGCTCTTACTCCATGGAAACCAAGGAAATTTGCAATTTTTCAACAGCTGGAGATGCCTGGCCCAATTGCGCATCTTTTGGCACCTTATTGATGTGGGTCAGTGTTCAATTGTACTTTTTACAGCGGACTGTATCAAGTACCTTGTGTTTTTTTTATATACAAATGGTGTGGTTTTTCTACATGTAGATAAAGACATTGAGTTTGTCTTCGACTTAGAAGTAAGACATTTGCCGGGTGAGTTAAATGGGCTTGGCCCAAAGATTTGACGTTGTCTGGGCTACCGAAGGGCACATAACTTATAATGAAACGTTGAACATAATAATGACCAGTCGCGATTGTACATAGTAAATGTAGCCGATTTCAATTCGGAAAAAGACCAGGCAAAAATCCGAAAGTAGAAAAACTGTTCCAATGCTGCTGGTAAGAGGCTAATCCGACGTATTTTTTGACGTGAAATCGAATGGTGCAAACCGCGTTGCTCTCCAACCAATACTTTTGGCTGTAGCCACAAATGAATAATCATTGATGTCAAGATGACGTGCCCAGCAACGGCTCCTACTCCATTGAAACCAAGGAAATTTGCAATTTTTCAACAGCTGGAGATGCCTGGCCCAATTGCACATCTTTTGGCACCTTATTGATGTGGGTCAGTGTTCAATTGTACTTTTTACAGCGGACTGTATCAAGTACCTTGTGTTTTTTTATATACAAATGGTGTGGTTTTTCTACATGTAGATAAAGACATTGAAATTGTCTTCGACTTAGAAGTAAGACATTTGCTGGGTGAGTTAAATGGGCTTGGCCCAAAGATTTGACGTCGTCTGGGCTACCGAAGGGCACATAACTTATAATGAAAGGTTGAACATAATAATGACCAGTCGCGATTGTACATAGTAAATGTAGCCGATTTCAATTCGCAAAAAGACCAGGCAAAAATCCAAAAGTAGAAAAACTGTTCCAATGCTGCTGGTAAGAGGCTAATCCGACGTATTTTTTGACGAGAAATCGAATGGTGCAAACCCCGTTGCTCTCCGACCAATACTTTTGGCTGTAGCCACAAATGAATAATCATTGATGTCAAGATCACGTGCCCAGCAACGGCTCTTACTCCATGGAAACCAAGGAAATTTGCAATTTTTCAACAGCTGGAGATGCCTGGCCCAATTGCGCATCTTTTGGCACCTTATTGATGTGGGTCAGTGTTCAATTGTACTTTTTACAGCGGACTGTATCAAGTACCTTGTGTTTTTTTTTTATATACAAATGGTGTGGTTTTTCTACATGTAGATAAAGACATTGAGTTTGTCTTCGACTTAGAAGTAAGACATTTGCCGGGTGAGTTAAATGGGCTTGGCCCAAAGATTTGACGTCGTCTGGGCTACCGAAGGGCACATAACTTATAATGAAACGTTGAACATAATAATGACCAGTCGCGATTGTACATAGTAAATGTAGCCGATTTCAATTAGCAAAAAGACCAGGCAAAAATCCAAAAGTAGAAAAACTGTTCCAATGCTGCTGGTAAGAGGCTAATCCGACGTATTTTTTGACGAGAAATCGAATGGTGCAAACCGCGTTGCTCTCCGACCAATACTTTTGGCTGTAGCCACAAATGAATAATCATTGATGTCAAGATCACGTGCCCAGCAACGGCTCTTACTGCATGGAAACCAAGGAAATTTGCAATTTTTCAACAGCTGGAGATGCCTGGCCCAATTGCGCATCTTTTGGCACCTTATTGATGTGGGTCAGTGTTCAATTGTACTTTTTACAGCGGACTGTATCAAGTACCTTGTGTTTTTTTTATATACAAATGGTGTGGTTTTTCTACATGTAGATAAAGACATTGAGATTGTCTTCGACTTAGAAGTAAGACATTTGCTGGGTGAGTTAAATGGGCTTGGCCCAAAGATTTGACGTCGTCTGGGCTACCGAAGGGCACATAACTTATAATGAAAAGTTGAACATAATAATGACCAGTCGCGATTGTACATAGTAAATGTAGCCGATTTCAATTCGCAAAAAAACCAGGCAAAAATCCAAAAGTAGAAAAACTGTTCCAATGCTGCTGGTAAGAGGCTAATCCGACGTATTTTTTGACGAGAAATCGAATGGTGCAAACCGCGTTGCTCTCCGACCAATACTTTTGGCTGTAGCCACAAATGAATAATCATTGATGTCAAGATCACGTGCCCAGCAACGGCTCTTACTCCATGGAAACCAAGGAAATTTGCAATTTTTCAACAGCTGGAGATGCCTGGCCCAATTGCGCATCTTTTGCCACCTTATTGATGTGGGTCAGTGTTAAATTGTACTTTTTACAGCAGACTGTATCATGTACCTTGTGTTTTTTTTATATACAAATGGTGTGGTTTTTCTACATGTAGATAAAGACATTGAGTTTGTCTTCGACTTAGAAGTAAGACATTTGCTGGGTGAGTTAAATGGGCTTGGCCCAAAGATTTGACGTCGTCTGGGCTACCGAAGGGCACATAACTTATAATGAAAAGTTGAATATAGTAATGACCAGTCGCGATTGTACATAGTTAATGTAGCCGATTTCAATTAGCAAAAAGACCAGGTAAAATTCCAAAAGTGGAAAAACTGTTCCAATGCTGCTGGTAAGAGGCTAATCCGACGTATTTTTTGACGAGAAATCGAATGGTGCAAACCGCGTTGCTCTCTGACTAATACTTTTGGCTGTAGCCACAAATGAATAATCATTGATGTCAAGATCACGTGCCCAGCAACGGCTCTTACTCCATGGAAACCAAGGAAATTTGCAATTTTTCAACAGCTGGAGATGCCTGGCCCAATTGCGCATCTTTTGGCACCTTATTGATGTGGGTCAGTGTTCAATTGTACTTTTTACAGCGGACTGTATCAAGTACCTTGTGTTTTTTTTATATACAAATGGTGTGGTTTTTCTACATGTAGATAAAGACATTGAGATTGTCTTCGACTTAGAAGTAAGACATTTGCTGGGTGAGTTAAATGGGCTTGGCCCAAAGATTTGACGTCGTCTGGGCTACCGAAGGGCACATAACTTATAATGAAAGGTTGAACATAATAATGACCAGTCGCGATTGTACATAGTAAATGTAGCCGATTTCAATTCGCAAAAAGACCAGGCAAAAATCCAAAAGTAGAAAAACTGTTCCAATGCTGCTGGTAAGAGGCTAATCCGACGTATTTTTTGACGAGAAATCGAATGGTGCAAACCCCGTTGCTCTCCGACCAATACTTTTGGCTGTAGCCACAAATGAATAATCATTGATGTCAAGATCACGTGCCCAGCAACGGCTCTTACTCCATGGAAACCAAGGAAATTTGCAATTTTTCAACAGCTGGAGATGCCTGGCCCAATTGCGCATCTTTTGGCACCTTATTGATGTGGGTCAGTGTTCAATTGTACTTTTTACAGCGGACTGTATCAAGTACCTTGTGTTTTTTTTTATATACAAATGGTGTGGTTTTTCTACATGTAGATAAAGACATTGAGTTTGTCTTCGACTTAGAAGTAAGACATTTGCCGGGTGAGTTAAATGGGCTTGGCCCAAAGATTTGACGTCGTCTGGGCTACCGAAGGGCACATAACTTATAATGAAACGTTGAACATAATAATGACCAGTCGCGATTGTACATAGTAAATGTAGCCGATTTCAATTAGCAAAAAGACCAGGCAAAAATCCAAAAGTAGAAAAACTGTTCCAATGCTGCTGGTAAGAGGCTAATCCGACGTATTTTTTGACGAGAAATCGAATGGTGCAAACCGCGTTGCTCTCCGACCAATACTTTTGGCTGTAGCCACAAATGAATAATCATTGATGTCAAGATCACGTGCCAGCAACGGCTCTTACTGCATGGAAACCAAGGAAATTTGCAATTTTTCAACAGCTGGAGATGCCTGGCCCAATTGCGCATCTTTTGGCACCTTATTGATGTGGGTCAGTGTTCAATTGTACTTTTACAGCGGACTGTATCAAGTACCTTGTGTTTTTTTTATATACAAATGGTGTGGTTTTTCTACATGGTAGATAAAGACATTGAGATTGTCTTCGACTTAGAAGTAAGACATTTGCTGGGTGAGTTAAATGGGCTTGGCCCAAAGATTTGACGTCGTCTGGGCTACCGAAGGGCACATAACTTATAATGAAAAGTTGAACATAATAATGACCAGTCGCGATTGTACATAGTAAATGTAGCCGATTTCAATTCGCAAAAAAACCAGGCAAAAATCCAAAAGTAGAAAAACTGTTCCAATGCTGCTGGTAAGAGGCTAATCCGACGTATTTTTGGACGAGAAATCGAATGGTGCAAACCGCGTTGCTCTCCGACCAATACTTTTGGCTGTAGCCACAAATGAATAATCATTGATGTCAAGATCACGTGCCCAGCAACGGCTCTTACTCCATGGAAACCAAGGAAATTTGCAATTTTTCAACAGCTGGAGATGCCTGGCCCAATTGCGCATCTTTTGCCACCTTATTGATGTGGGTCAGTGTTAATTGTACTTTTTACAGCAGACTGTATCATGTACCTTGTGTTTTTTTTATATACAAATGGTGTGGTTTTTCTACATGTAGATAAAGACATTGAGTTTGTCTTCGACTTAGAAGTAAGACATTTGCTGGGTGAGTTAAATGGGCTTGGCCCAAAGATTTGACGTCGTCTGGGCTACCGAAGGGCACATAACTTATAATGAAAAGTTGAATATAGTAATGACCAGTCGCGATTGTACATAGTTAATGTAGCCGATTTCAATTAGCAAAAAGACCAGGTAAAATTCCAAAAGTGGAAAAACTGTTCCAATGCTGCTGGTAAGAGGCTAATCCGACGTATTTTTTGACGAGAAATCGAATGGTGCAAACCGCGTTGCTCTCTGACTAATACTTTTGGCTGTAGCCACAAATGAATAATCATTGATGTCAAGATCACGTGCCCAGCAACGGCTCTTACTCCATGGGGAAACCAAGGAAATTTGCAATTTTTCAACAGCTGGAGATGCCTGGCCCAATTGCGCATCTTTGGCACCTTATTGATGTGGGTCAGTGTTCAATTGTACTTTTTACAGCGGACTGTATCAAGTACCTTGTGTTTTTTTTATATACAAATGGTGTGGTTTTTCTACATGTAGATAAAGACATTGAGATTGTCTTCGACTTAGAAGTAAGACATTTGCTGGGTGAGTTAAATGGGCTTGGCCCAAAGATTTGACGTCGTCTGGGCTACCGAAGGGCACATAACTTATAATGAAAAGTTGAACATAATAATGACCAGTCGCGATTGTACATAGTAAATGTAGCCGATTTCAATTTGCAAAAAAACCAGGCAAAAATCCAAAAGTAGAAAAACTGTTCCAATGCTGCTGGTAAGAGGCTAATCCGACGTATGTTTTGACGAGAAATCGAATGGTGCAAACCGCGTTGCTCTCCGACCAATACTTTTGGCTGTAGCCACAAATGAATAATCATTGATGTCAAGATCACGTGCCCAGCAACGGCTCTTACTCCATGGAAACCAAGGAAATTTGCAATTTTTCAACAGCTGGAGATGCCTGGCCCAATTGCGCATCTTTTGGCACCTTATTGATGTGGGTCAGTGTTCAATTGTACTTTTTACAGCTGACTGTATCAAGTACCTTGTGTTTTTTTATATACAAATGGTGTAGTTTTTCTACATGTAGATAAAGACATTGAGATTGTCTTCGACTTAGAAGTAAGACATTTGCTGGGTGAGTTAAATGGGCTTGGCCCAAAGATTTGACGTCGTCTGGGCTACCGAAGGGCACATAACTTATAATGAAAAGTTGAACATAATAATGACCAGTCGCGATTGTACATAGTAAATGTAGCCGATTTCAATTTGCAAAAAGACCAGGCAAAAATCCAAAAGTAGAAAAACTGTTCCAATGCTGCTGGTAAGAGGCTAATCCGACGTATTTTTTGACGAGAAATCGAATGGTGCAAACCGCGTTGCTCTCCGACCAATACTTTTGGCTGTAGCCACAAATGAATAATCATTGATGTCAAGATCACGTGCCCAGCAACGGCTCTTACTCCATGGAAACCAAGGAAATTTGCAATTTTTCAACAGCTGGAGATGCCTGGCCCAATTGCGCATCTTTTGGCACCTTATTGATGTGGGTCAGTGTTCAATTGTACTTTTTACAGCGGACTGTATCAAGTACCTTGTGTTTTTTTTATATACAAATGGTGTGGTTTTTCTACATGTAGATAAAGACATTGAGTTTGTCTTCGACTTAGAAGTAAGACATTTGCTGGGTGAGTTAAATGGGCTTGGCCCAAAGACTTGACGTCGTCTGGGCTACCGAAGGGCACATAACTTATAATGAAAAGTTGAATATAGTAATGACCAGTCGCGATTGTACATAGTTAATGTAGCCGATTTCAATTAGCAAAAAGACCAGGCAAAAATCCAAAAATGGAAAAACTGTTCCAATGCTGCTGGTAAGAGGCTAATCCGACGTATTTTTTGACGAGAAATCGAAAGGTGCAAACCGCGTTGCTCTCCGACCAATACTTTTGGCTGTAGCCACAAATGAATAATCATTGATGTCAAGATCACGTGCCCAGCAACGGCTCTTACTCCATGGAAACCAAGGAAATTTGCAATTTTTCAACAGCTGGAGATGCCTGGCCCAATTGCGCATCTTTTGGCACCTTATTGATGTGGGTCAGTGTTCAATTGTACTTTTTTTACAGCAGACTGTATCATGTACCTTGTGGTTTTTTATATACAAATGGTGTGGTTTATCTACATGTAGATAAAGACATTGAGTTTGTCTTCGACTTAGAAGTAAGACATTTGCTGGGTGAGTTAAATGGGCTTGGCCCAAAGATTTGACGTCGTCTGGGCTACCGAAGGGCACATAACTTATAATGAAAAGTTGAATATAGTAATGACCAGTCGCGATTGTACATAGTTAATGTAGCCGATTTCAATTAGAAAAATTACCAGGCAAAAATCCAAAAGTGCAAAAACTGTTCCAATGCTGCTGATAAGAGGCTACTCCGACGTATTTTTTGACGAGAAATCGAATGGTGCAAACCGCGTTGCTCTCCGACCAATACTTTTGGCTGTAGCCACAAATGAATAATCATTGATGTCAAGATCACGTGCCCAGCAACGGCTCTTACTCCATGGAAACCAAGGAAATTTGCAATTTTTCAACAGCTGGAGATGCCTGGCCCAATTGCGCATCTTTTGGCACCTTATTGATGTGGGTCAGTTTTCAATTGTACATTTTACAGCGGACTGTATTATGTACCTTGTGTTTTTTTTATATACAAATGGTGTGGTTTTTCTACATGTAGATAAAGACATTGAGTTTGTCTTCGACTTAGAAGTAAGACATTTGCTGGGTGAGTTAAATGGGCTCGGCCCAAAGATTTGACGTCGTCTGGGCTACCGAAGGGCACATAACTTATAATGAAAAGTTGAATATAGTAATGACCAGTTGCGACTGTACATAGTTAATGTAGCCGATTTCAATTCGCAAAAAGACCAGGCAAAAATCCAAAAGTGGAAAAACTGTTCCAATGCTGCTGGTAAGAGGCTAATCCGACGTTTTTTTTGACGAGAAATCGAATGGTGCAAACCGCGTTGCTCTCTGACCAATACTTTTGGCTGTAGCCACAAATGAATAATCATTGATGTCAAGATCACGTGCCCAGCAACGGCTCTTACTCCATGGAAACCAAGGAAATTTGCAATTTTTCAACAGCTGGAGATGCCTGGCCCAATTGCGCATCTTTTGCCACCTTATTGATGTGGGTCAGTTTTCAATTGTACTTTTTACAGCGGACTGTATCATGTACCTTGTGTTTTTTTTATATACAAATGGTGTGGTTTTTCTACATGTAGATAAAGACATTGAGTTTGTCTTCGACTTAGAAGTAAGACATTTGCTGGGTGAGTTAAATGGGCTCGGCCCAAAGATTTGACGTCGTCTGGGCTACCGAAGGGCACATAACTTATAATGAAAAGTTGAATATAGTAATGACCAGTTGCGACTGTACATAGTTAATGTAGCCGATTTCAATTCGCAAAAAGACCAGGCAAAAATCCAAAAGTGCAAAAACTATTCCAATGCTGCTGGTAAGAGGCTAATCCGACGTATTTTTTGACGAGAAATCGAATGGTGCAAACCGCGTTGCTCTCCGACCAATACTTTTGGTTGTAGCCACAAATGAATAATCATTGATGTCAAGATCACGTGCCCAGCAACGGCTCTTACTCCATGGAAACCAAGGAAATTTGCAATTTTTCAACAGCTGGAGATGCCTGGCCCAATTGCGCATCTTTTGGCACCTTATTGATGTGGGTCAGTGTTCAATTGTACTTTTTTTACAGCAGACTGTATCATGTACCATGTGGTTTTTTATATACAAATGGTGTGGTTTTTCTACATGTAGATAAAGACATTGAGTTTGTCTTCGACTTAGAAGTAAGACATTTGCTGGGTGAGTTAAATGGGCTTGGCCCAAAGATTTGACGTCGTCTGGGCTACCGAAGGGCACATAACTTATAATGAAAAGTTGAATATAGTAATGACCAGTCGCGATTGTACATAGTTAATGTAGCCGATTTCAATTAGAAAAAATACCAGGCAAAAATCCAAAAGTGGAAAAACTGTTCCAATGCTGCTGGTAAGAGGCTAATCCGACGTATTTTTTGACGAGAAATCGAATGGTGCAAACCGCGTTGCTCTCCGACCAATACTTTTGGCTGTAGCCACAAATGAATAATCATTGATGTCAAGATCACGTGCCCAGCAACGGCTCTTACTCCATGGAAACCAAGGAAATTTGCAATTTTTCAACAGCTGGAGATGCCTGGCCCAATTGCGCATCTTTTGGCACCTTATTGATGTGGGTCAGTGTTCAATTGTACTTTTTACAGCGGACTGTATCAAGTACCTTGTGTTTTTTTTATATACAAATGGTGTGGTTTTTCTACATGTAGATAAAGACATTGAGTTTGTCTTCGACTTAGAAGTAAGACATTTGCCGGGTGAGTTAAATGGGCTTGGCCCAAAGATTTGACGTCGTCTGGGCTACCGAAGGGCACATAACTTATAATGAAACGTTGAACATAATAATGACCAGTCGCGATTGTACATAGTAAATGTAGCCGATTTCAATTCGGAAAAAGACCAGGCAAAAATCCAAAAGTAGAAAACCTGTTCCAATGCTGCTGGTAAGAGGCTAATCCGACGTATTTTTTGACGAGAAATCGAATGGTGCAAACCGCGTTGCTCTCCGACCAATACTTTTGGCTGTAGCCACAAATGAATAATCATTGATGTCAAGATCACGTGCCCAGCAACGGCTCTTACTCCATGGAAACCAAGGAAATTTGCAATTTTTCAACAGCTGGAGATGCCTGGCCCAATTGCGCATCTTTTGGCACCTTATTGATGTGGGTCAGTGTTCAATTGTACTTTTTACAGCGGACTGTATCAAGTACCTTGTGTTTTTTTATATACAAATGGTGTAGTTTTTCTACATGTAGATAAAGACATTGAGATTGTCTTCGACTTAGAAGTAAGACATTTGCTGGGTGAGTTAAATGGGCTTGGCCCAAAGATTTGACGTCGTCTGGGCTACCGAAGGGCACATAACTTATAATGAAAAGTTGAACATAATAATGACCAGTCGCGATTGTACATAGTAAATGTAGCCGATTTCAATTTGCAAAAAGACCAGGCAAAAATCCAAAAGTAGAAAAACTGTTCCAATGCTGCTGGTAAGAGGCTAATCCGACGTATTTTTTGACGAGAAATCGAATGGTGCAAACCGCGTTGCTCTCCGACCAATACTTTTGGCTGTAGCCACAAATGAATAATCATTGATGTCAAGATCACGTGCCCAGCAACGGCTCTTACTCCATGGAAACCAAGGAAATTTGCAATTTTTCAACAGCTGGAGATGCCTGGCCCAATTGCGCATCTTTTGGCACCTTATTGATGTGGGTCAGTGTTCAATTGTACTTTTTACAGCGGACTGTATCAAGTACCTTGTGTTTTTTTTATATACAAATGGTGTGGTTTTTCTACATGTAGATAAAGACATTGAGTTTGTCTTCGACTTAGAAGTAAGACATTTGCTGGGTGAGTTAAATGGGCTTGGCCCAAAGACTTGACGTCGTCTGGGCTACCGAAGGGCACATAACTTATAATGAAAAGTTGAATATAGTAATGACCAGTCGCGATTGTACATAGTTAATGTAGCCGATTTCAATTAGAAAAAATACCAGGCAAAAATCCAAAAGTGGAAAAACTGTTCCAATGCTGCTGGTAAGAGGCTAATCCGACGTATTTTTTGACGAGAAATCGAATGGTGCAAACCGCGTTGCTCTCCGACCAATACTTTTGGCTGTAGCCACAAATGAATAATCATTGATGTCAAGATCACGTGCCCAGCAACGGCTCTTACTCCATGGAAACCAAGGAAATTTGCAATTTTTCAACAGCTGGAGATGCCTGGCCCAATTGCGCATCTTTTGGCACCTTATTGATGTGGGTCAGTGTTCAATTGTACTTTTTACAGCGGACTGTATCAAGTACCTTGTGTTTTTTTTATATACAAATGGTGTGGTTTTTCTACATGTAGATAAAGACATTGAGTTTGTCTTCGACTTAGAAGTAAGACATTTGCCGGGTGAGTTAAATGGGCTTGGCCCAAAGATTTGACGTCGTCTGGGCTACCGAAGGGCACATAACTTATAATGAAACGTTGAACATAATAATGACCAGTCGCGATTGTACATAGTAAATGTAGCCGATTTCAATTCGGAAAAAGACCAGGCAAAAATCCAAAAGTAGAAAACCTGTTCCAATGCTGCTGGTAAGAGGCTAATCCGACGTATTTTTTGACGAGAAATCGAATGGTGCAAACCGCGTTGCTCTCCGACCAATACTTTTGGCTGTAGCCACAAATGAATAATCATTGATGTCAAGATCACGTGCCCAGCAACGGCTCTTACTCCATGGAAACCAAGGAAATTTGCAATTTTTCAACAGCTGGAGATGCCTGGCCCAATTGCGCATCTTTTGGCACCTTATTGATGTGGGTCAGTGTTCAATTGTACTTTTTACAGCGGACTGTATCAAGTACCTTGTGTTTTTTTATATACAAATGGTGTAGTTTTTCTACATGTAGATAAAGACATTGAGATTGTCTTCGACTTAGAAGTAAGACATTTGCTGGGTGAGTTAAATGGGCTTGGCCCAAAGATTTGACGTCGTCTGGGCTACCGAAGGGCACATAACTTATAATGAAAAGTTGAACATAATAATGACCAGTCGCGATTGTACATAGTAAATGTAGCCGATTTCAATTTGCAAAAAGACCAGGCAAAAATCCAAAAGTAGAAAAACTGTTCCAATGCTGCTGGTAAGAGGCTAATCCGACGTATTTTTTGACGAGAAATCGAATGGTGCAAACCGCGTTGCTCTCCGACCAATACTTTTGGCTGTAGCCACAAATGAATAATCATTGATGTCAAGATCACGTGCCCAGCAACGGCTCTTACTCCATGGAAACCAAGGAAATTTGCAATTTTTCAACAGCTGGAGATGCCTGGCCCAATTGCGCATCTTTTGGCACCTTATTGATGTGGGTCAGTGTTCAATTGTACTTTTTACAGCGGACTGTATCAAGTACCTTGTGTTTTTTTTATATACAAATGGTGTGGTTTTTCTACATGTAGATAAAGACATTGAGTTTGTCTTCGACTTAGAAGTAAGACATTTGCTGGGTGAGTTAAATGGGCTTGGCCCAAAGACTTGACGTCGTCTGGGCTACCGAAGGGCACATAACTTATAATGAAAAGTTGAATATAGTAATGACCAGTCGCGATTGTACATAGTTAATGTAGCCGATTTCAATTAGCAAAAAGACCAGGCAAAAATCCAAAAATGGAAAAACTGTTCCAATGCTGCTGGTAAGAGGCTAATCCGACGTATTTTTTGACGAGAAATCGAAAGGTGCAAACCGCGTTGCTCTCCGACCAATACTTTTGGCTGTAGCCACAAATGAATAATCATTGATGTCAAGATGACGTGCCCAGCAACGGCTCTTACTCCATGGAAACCAAGGAAATTTGCAATTTTTCAACAGCTGGAGATGCCTGGCCCAATTGCGCATCTTTTGGCACCTTATTGATGTGGGTCAGTGTTCAATTGTACTTTTTTTACAGCAGACTGTATCATGTACCTTGTGGTTTTTTATATACAAATGGTGTGGTTTATCTACATGTAGATAAAGACATTGAGTTTGTCTTCGACTTAGAAGTAAGACATTTGCTGGGTGAGTTAAATGGGCTTGGCCCAAAGATTTGACGTCGTCTGGGCTACCGAAGGGCACATAACTTATAATGAAAAGTTGAATATAGTAATGACCAGTCGCGATTGTACATAGTTAATGTAGCCGATTTCAATTAGAAAAATTACCAGGCAAAAATCCAAAAGTGCAAAAACTGTTCCAATGCTGCTGGTAAGAGGCTACTCCGACGTATTTTTTGACGAGAAATCGAATGGTGCAAACCGCGTTGCTCTCCGACCAATACTTTTGGCTGTAGCCACAAATGAATAATCATTGATGTCAAGATCACGTGCCCAGCAACGGCTCTTACTCCATGGAAACCAAGGAAATTTGCAATTTTTCAACAGCTGGAGATGCCTGGCCCAATTGCGCATCTTTTGGCACCTTATTGATGTGGGTCAGTTTTCAATTGTACATTTTACAGCGGACTGTATTATGTACCTTGTGTTTTTTTTATATACAAATGGTGTGGTTTTTCTACATGTAGATAAAGACATTGAGTTTGTCTTCGACTTAGAAGTAAGACATTTGCTGGGTGAGTTAAATGGGCTTGGCCCAAAGATTTGACGTCGTCTGGGCTACCGAAGGGCACATAACTTATAATGAAAAGTTGAATATAGTAATGACCAGTTGCGACTGTACATAGTTAATGTAGCCGATTTCAATTCGCAAAAAGACCAGGCAAAAATCCAAAAGTGGAAAAACTGTTCCAATGCTGCTGGTAAGAGGCTAATCCGACGTATTTTTTGACGAGAAATCGAATGGTGCAAACCACGTTGCTCTCCGACCAATACTTTTGGATGTAGCCACAAATGAATAATCATTGATGTCAAGATCACGTGCCCAGCAACGGCTCTTACTCCATGGAAACCAAGGAAATTTGCAATTTTTCAACAGCTGGAGATGCCTGGCCCAATTGCGCATCTTTTGGCACCTTAGTGATGTGGGTCAGTGTTCAATTGTACTTTTTACAGCGGACTGTATCATGTACCTTGTGTTTTTTTTATATATAAATGGTGTGGTTTTTCTACATGTAGATAAAGACATTGAGTTTGTCTTCGACTTAGAAGTAAGACATTTGCTGGGTGAGTTAAATGGGCTTGGCCCAAAGATTTGACGTCGTCTGGGCTACCGAAGGGCACATAACTTATAATGAAAAGTTGAACATAATAATGACCAGTCGCGATTGTACATAGTAAATGTAGCCGATTTCAATTCGCAAAAAGACCAGGCAAAAATCCAAAAGTAGAAAAACTGTTCCAATGCTGCTGGTAAAAGGCTAATCCGACGTATTTTTTGACGAGAAATCGAATGGTGCAAACCGCGTTGCTCTCCGACCAATACTTTTGGCTGTAGCCACAAATGAATAATCATTGATGTCAAGATCACGTGCCCAGCAACGGCTCTTACTCCATGGAAGCCAAGGAAATTTGCAATTTTTCAACAGCTGGAGATGCCTGGCCCAATTGCGCATCTTTTGGCACCTTATTGATGTGGGTCAGTGTTCAATTGTACTTTTTTTACAGCAGACTGTATCATGTACCTTGTGGTTTTTTATATACAAATGGTGTGGTTTATCTACATGTAGATAAAGACATTGAGTTTGTCTTCGACTTAGAAGTAAGACATTTGCTGGGTGAGTTAAATGGGCTTGGCCCAAAGATTTGACGTCGTCTGGGCTACCGAAGGGCACATAACTTATAATGAAAAGTTGAATATAGTAATGACCAGTCGCGATTGTACATAGTTAATGTAGCCGATTTCAATTAGAAAAATTACCAGGCAAAAATCCAAAAGTGCAAAAACTGTTCCAATGCTGCTGGTAAGAGGCTACTCCGACGTTTTTTTTGACGAGAAATCGAATGGTGCAAACCGCGTTGCTCTCCGACCAATACTTTTGGCTGTAGCCACAAATGAATAATCATTGATGTCAAGATCACGTGCCCAGCAACGGCTCTTACTCCATGGAAACCAAGGAAATTTGCAATTTTTCAACAGCTGGAGATGCCTGGCCCAATTGCGCATCTTTTGCCACCTTATTGATGTGGGTCAGTTTTCAATTGTACTTTTTACAGCGGACTGTATCATGTACCTTGTGTTTTTTTTATATACAAATGGTGTGGTTTTTCTACATGTAGATAAAGACATTGAGTTTGTCTTCGACTTAGAAGTAAGACATTTGCTGGGTGAGTTAAATGGGCTCGGCCCAAAGATTTGACGTCGTCTGGGCTACCGAAGGGCACATAACTTATAATGAAAAGTTGAATATAGTAATGACCAGTTGCGACTGTACATAGTTAATGTAGCCGATTTCAATTCGCAAAAAGACCAGGCAAAAATCCAAAAGTGCAAAAACTGTTCCAATGCTGCTGGTAAGAGGCTAATCCGACGTATTTTTTGACGAGAAATCGAATGGTGCAAACCACGTTGCTCTCCGACCAATACTTTTGGATGTAGCCACAAATGAATAATCATTGATGTCAAGATCACGTGCCCAGCAACGGCTCTTACTCCATGGAAACCAAGGAAATTTGCAATTTTTCAACAGCTGGAGATGCCTGGCCCAATTGCGCATCTTTTGGCACCTTATTGATGTGGGTCAGTGTTCAATTGTACTTTTTACAGCGGACTGTATCAAGTACCTTGTGTTTTTTTATATACAAATTGTGTGGTTTTTCTACATGTAGATAAAGACATTGAGATTGTCTTCGACTTAGAAGTAAGACATTTGCTGGGTGAGTTAAATGGGCTTGGCCCAAAGACTTGACGTCGTCTGGGCTACCGAAGGGCACATAACTTATAATGAAAAGTTGAATATAGTAATGACCAGTCGCGATTGTACATAGTTAATGTAGCCGATTTCAATTAGCAAAAAGACCAGGCAAAAATCCAAAAGTGGAAAAACTGTTCCAATGCTGCTGGTAAGAGGCTAATCCGACGTATTTTTTGACGAGAAATCGAATGGTGCAAACCGCGTTGCTTTCCGACCAATACTTTTGGTTGTAGCCACAAATGAATAATCATTGATGTCAAGATCACGTGCCCAGCAACGGCTCTTACTCCATGGAAACCAAGGAAATTTGCAATTTTTCAACAGCTGGAGATGCCTGGCCCAATTGCGCATCTTTTGGCACCTTATTGATGTGGGTCAGTGTTCAATTGTACTTTTTTTACAGCAGACTGTATCATGTACCATGTGGTTTTTTATATACAAATGGTGTGGTTTTTCTACATGTAGATAAAGACATTGAGTTTGTCTTCGACTTAGAAGTAAGACATTTGCTGGGTGAGTTAAATGGGCTTGGCCCAAAGATTTGACGTCGTCTGGGCTACCGAAGGGCACATAACTTATAATGAAAAGTTGAATATAGTAATGACCAGTCGCGATTGTACATAGTTAATGTAGCCGATTTCAATTAGAAAAAATACCAGGCAAAAATCCAAAAGTGGAAAAACTGTTCCAATGCTGCTGGTAAGAGGCTAATCCGACGTATTTTTTGACGAGAAATCCAATGGTGCAAACCGCGTTGCTCTCCGACCAATACTTTTGGCTGTAGCCACAAATGAATAATCATTGATGTCAAGATCACGTGCCCAGCAACGGCTCTTACTCCATGGAAACCAAGGAAATTTGCAATTTTTCAACAGCTGGAGATGCCTGGCCCAATTGCGCATCTTTTGGCACCTTATTGATGTGGGTCAGTGTTCAATTGTACTTTTTACAGCGGACTGTATCAAGTACCTTGTGTTTTTTTTATATACAAATGGTGTGGTTTTTCTACATGTAGATAAAGACATTGAGTTTGTCTTCGACTTAGAAGTAAGACATTTGCCGGGTGAGTTAAATGGGCTTGGCCCAAAGATTTGACGTCGTCTGGGCTACCGAAGGGCACATAACTTATAATGAAACGTTGAACATAATAATGACCAGTCGCGATTGTACATAGTAAATGTAGCCGATTTCAATTCGGAAAAAGACCAGGCAAAAATCCAAAAGTAGAAAACCTGTTCCAATGCTGCTGGTAAGAGGCTAATCCGACGTATTTTTTGACGAGAAATCGAATGGTGCAAACCGCATTGCTCTCCAACCAATACTTTTGGCTGTAGCCACAAATGAATAATCATTGATGTCAAGATGACGTGCCCAGCAACGGCTCTTACTCCATTGAATCCAAGGAAATTTGCAATTTTTCAACAGCTGGAGATGCCTGGCCCAGTTGCGCGTCTTTTGGCACCTTATTGATGTGGGTCAGTGTTCAATTGTACTTTTTTTACAGCAGACTGTATCGTGTACCTTGTGGTATTTTATATACAAATGGTGTGGTTTTTCTACATGTAGATAAAGACATTGAGATTGTCTTCGACTTAGAAGTAAGACATTTGCTGGGTGAGTTAAATGGGCTTGGCCCAAAGATTTGACGTCGTCTGGGCTACCGAAGGGCACATAACTTATAATGAAAAGTTGAATATAGTAATGACCAGTCGCGATTGTACATAGTTAATGTAGCCGATTTCAATTAGAAAAAATACCAGGCAAATATCCAAAAGTGGAAAAACTGTTCCAATGCTGCTGGTAAGAGGCTAATCCGACGTATTTTTTGACGAGAAATCGAATGGTGCAAACCGCGTTGCTCTCCGACCAATACTTTTGGCTGTAGCCACAAATGAATAATCATTGATGTCAAGATCACGTGCCCAGCAACGGCTCTTACTCCATGGAAACCAAGGAAATTTGCAATTTTTCAACAGCTGGAGATGCCTGGCCCAATTGCGCATCTTTTGGCACCTTATTGATGTGGGTCAGTGTTCAATTGTACTTTTTACAGCGGACTGTATCAAGTACCTTGTGTTTTTTTTATATACAAATGGTGTGGTTTTTCTACATGTAGATAAAGACATTGAGTTTGTCTTCGACTTAGAAGTAAGACATTTGCCGGGTGAGTTAAATGGGCTTGGCCCAAAGATTTGACGTCGTCTGGGCTACCGAAGGGCACATAACTTATAATGAAACGTTGAACATAATAATGACCAGTCGCGATTGTACATAGTAAATGTAGCCGATTTCAATTCGGAAAAAGACCAGGCAAAAATCCGAAAGTAGAAAAACTGTTCCAATGCTGCTGGTAAGAGGCTAATCCGACGTATTTTTTGACGTGAAATCGAATGGTGCAAACCGCGTTGCTCTCCAACCAATACTTTTGGCTGTAGCCACAAATGAATAATCATTGATGTCAAGATGACGTGCCCAGCAACGGCTCCTACTCCATTGAAACCAAGGAAATTTGCAATTTTTCAACAGCTGGAGATGCCTGGCCCAATTGCACATCTTTTGGCACCTTATTGATGTGGGTCAGTGTTCAATTGTACTTTTTACAGCGGACTGTATCAAGTACCTTGTGTTTTTTTATATACAAATGGTGTGGTTTTTCTACATGTAGATAAAGACATTGAGATTGTCTTCGACTTAGAAGTAAGACATTTGCTGGGTGAGTTAAATGGGCTTGGCCCAAAGATTTGACGTCGTCTGGGCTACCGAAGGGCACATAACTTATAATGAAAGGTTGAACATAATAATGACCAGTCGCGATTGTACATAGTAAATGTAGCCGATTTCAATTCGCAAAAAGACCAGGCAAAAATCCAAAAGTAGAAAAACCGTTCCAATGCTGCTGGTAAGAGGCTAATCCGACGTATTTTTTGACGAGAAATCGAATGGTGCAAACCGCGTTGCTCTCCGACCAATACTTTTGGATGTAGCCACAAATGAATAATCATTGATGTCAAGATCACGTGCCCAGCAACGGCTCTTACTCCATGGAAACCAAGGAAATTTGCAATTTTTCAACAGCTGGAGATGCCTGGCCCAATTGCGCATCTTTTGGCACCTTATTGATGTGGGTCAGTGTTCAATTGTACTTTTTACAGCGGACTGTATCAAGTACCTTGTGTTTTTTTTATATACAAATGGTGTGGTTTTTCTACATGTAGATAAAGACATTGAGTTTGTCTTCGACTTAGAAGTAAGACATTTGCCGGGTGAGTTAAATGGGCTTGGCCCAAAGATTTGACGTCGTCTGGGCTACCGAAGGGCACATAACTTATAATGAAACGTTGAACATAATAATGACCAGTCGCGATTGTACATAGTAAATGTAGCCGATTTCAATTCGCAAAAAGACCAGGCAAAAATCCAAAAGTAGAAAAACTGTTCCAATGCTGCTGGTAAGAGGCTAATCCGACGTATTTTTTGACGAGAAATCGAATGGTGCAAACCGCGTTGCTCTCCGACCAATACTTTTGGCTGTAGCCACAAATGAATAATCATTGATGTCAAGATCACGTGCCCAGCAACGGCTCTTACTGCATGGAAACCAAGGAAATTTGCAATTTTTCAACAGCTGGAGATGCCTGGCCCAATTGCGCATCTTTTGGCACCTTATTGATGTGGGTCAGTGTTCAATTGTACTATTTTACAGCGGACTGTATCAAGTACCTTGTGTTTTTTTTATATACAAATGGTGTGGTTTTTCTACATGTAGATAAAGACATTGAGATTGTCTTCGACTTAGAAGTAAGACATTTGCTGGGTGAGTTAAATGGGCTTGGCCCAAAGATTTGACGTCGTCTGGGCTACCGAAGGGCACATAACTTATAATGAAAAGTTGAACATAATAATGACCAGTCGCGATTGTACATAGTAAATGTAGCCGATTTCAATTCGCAAAAAAACCAGGCAAAAATCCAAAAGTAGAAAAACTGTTCCAATGCTGCTGGTAAGAGGCTAATCCGACGTATTTTTGGACGAGAAATCGAATGGTGCAAACCGCGTTGCTCTCCGACCAATACTTTTGGCTGTAGCCACAAATGAATAATCATTGATGTCAAGATCACGTGCCCAGCAACGGCTCTTACTCCATGGAAACCAAGGAAATTTGCAATTTTTCAACAGCTGGAGATGCCTGGCCCAATTGGGCATCTTTTGCCACCTTATTGATGTGGGTCAGTGTTAAATTGTACTTTTTACAGCAGACTGTATCATGTACCTTGTGTTTTTTTTATATACAAATGGTGTGGTTTTTCTACATGTAGATAAAGACATTGAGTTTGTCTTCGACTTAGAAGTAAGACATTTGCTGGGTGAGTTAAATGGGCTTGGCCCAAAGATTTGACGTCGTCTGGGCTACCGAAGGGCACATAACTTATAATGAAAAGTTGAATATAGTAATGACCAGTCGCGATTGTACATAGTTAATGTAGCCGATTTCAATTAGCAAAAAGACCAGGTAAAATTCCAAAAGTGGAAAAACTGTTCCAATGCTGCTGGTAAGAGGCTAATCCGACGTATTTTTTGACGAGAAATCGAATGGTGCAAACCGGGTTGCTCTCTGACTAATACTTTTGGCTGTAGCCACAAATGAATAATCATTGATGTCAAGATGACGTGCCCAGCAACGGCTCTTACTCCATGGAAACCAAGGAAATTTGCAATTTTTCAACAGCTGGAGATGCCTGGCCCAATTGCGCATCTTTTGGCACCTTATTGATGTGGGTCAGTGTTCAATTGTACTTTTTACAGCGGACTGTATCAAGTACCTTGTGTTTTTTTATATACAAATGGTGTGGTTTTTCTACATGTAGATAAAGACATTGAGATTGTCTTCGACTTAGAAGTAAGACATTTGCTGGGTGAGTTAAATGGGCTTGGCCCAAAGATTTGACGTCGTCTGGGCTACCGAAGGGCACATAACTTATAATGAAAAGTTGAACATAATAATGACCAGTCGCGATTGTACATAGTAAATGTAGCCGATTTCAATTCGCAAAAAGACCAGGCAAAAATCCAAAAGTAGAAAAACTGTTCCAATGCTGCTGGTAAGAGGCTAATCCGACGTATTTTTTGACGAGAAATCGAATGGTGCAAACCGCGTTGCTCTCCGACCAATACTTTTGGCTGTAGCCACAAATGAATAATCATTGATGTCAAGATCACGTGCCCAGCAACGGCTCTTACTCAATGGAAACCAAGGAAATTTGCAATTTTTCAACAGCTGGAGATGCCTGGCCCAATTGCGCATCTTTTGGCACCTTATTGATGTGGGTCAGTGTTCAATTGTACTTTTTTTACAGCAGACTGTATCATGTACCATGTGGTTTTTTATATACAAATGGTGTGGTTTTTCTACATGTAGATAAAGACATTGAGATTGTCTTCGACTTAGAAGTAAGACATTTGCTGGGTGAGTTAAATGGGCTTGGCCCAAAGATTTGACGTCGTCTGGGCTACCGAAGGGCACATAACTTATAATGAAAAGTTGAACATAATAATGACCAGTCGCGATTGTACATAGTAAATGTAGCCGATTTCAATTTGCAAAAAGACCAGGCAAAAATCCAAAAGTAGAAAAACTGTTCCAATGCTGCTGGTAAGAGGCTAATCCGACGTATTTTTTGACGAGAAATCGAATGGTGCAAACCGCGTTGCTCTCCGACCAATACTTTTGGCTGTAGCCACAAATGAATAATCATTGATGTCAAGATCACGTGCCCAGCAACGGCTCTTACTCCATGGAAACCAAGGAAATTTGCAATTTTTCAACAGCTGGAGATGCCTGGCCCAATTGCGCATCTTTTTGCACCTTATTGATGTGGGTCAGTGTTCAATTGTACTTTTTACAGCGGACTGTATCAAGTACCTTGTGTTTTTTTTATATACAAATGGTGTGGTTTTTCTACATGTAGATAAAGACATTGAGTTTGTCTTCGACTTAGAAGTAAGACATTTGCTGGGTGAGTTAAATGGGCTTGGCCCAAAGACTTGACGTCGTCTGGGCTACCGAAGGGCACATAACTTATAATGAAAAGTTGAATATAGTAATGACCAGTCGCGATTGTACATAGTTAATGTAGCCGATTTCAATTAGCAAAAAGACCAGGCAAAAATCCAAAAATGGAAAAACTGTTCCAATGCTGCTGGTAAGAGGCTAATCCGACGTATTTTTTGACGAGAAATCGAAAGGTGCAAACCGCGTTGCTCTCCGACCAATACTTTTGGCTGTAGCCACAAATGAATAATCATTGATGTCAAGATGACGTGCCCAGCAACGGCTCTTACTCCATGGAAACCAAGGAAATTTGCAATTTTTCAACAGCTGGAGATGCCTGGCCCAATTGCGCATCTTTTGGCACCTTATTGATGTGGGTCAGTGTTCAATTGTACTTTTTACAGCGGACTGTATCAAGTACCTTGTGTTTTTTTTATATACAAATGGTGTGGTTTTTCTACATGTAGATAAAGACATTGAGATTGTCTTCGACTTAGAAGTAAGACATTTGCTGGGTGAGTTAAATGGGCTTGGCCCAAAGATTTGACGTCGTCTGGGCTACCGAAGGGCACATAACTTATAATGAAAAGTTGAACATAATAATGACCAGTCGCAATTGTACATAGTAAATGTAGCCGATTTCAATTCGCAAAAAGACCAGGCAAAAATCCAAAAGTAGAAAAACTGTTCCAATGCTGCTGGTAAGAGGCTAATCCGACGTATTTTTTGACGAGAAATCCAATGGTGCAAACCGCGTTGCTCTGCGACCAATACTTTTGGCTGTAGCCACAAATGAATAATCATTGATGTCAAGATCACGTGCCCAGCAACGGCTCTTACTCCATGGAAACCAAGGAAATTTGCAATTTTTCAACAGCTGGAGATGCCTGGCCCAATTGCGCATCTTTTGGCACCTTATTGATGTGGGTCAGTGTTCAATTGTACTTTTTACAGCGGACTGTATCAAGTACCTTGTGTTTTTTTTATATACAAATGGTGTGGTTTTTCTACATGTAGATAAAGACATTGAGATTGTCTTCGACTTAGAAGTAAGACATTTGCTGGGTGAGTTAAATGGGCTTGGCCCAAAGATTTGACGTCGTCTGGGCTACCGAAGGGCACATAACTTATAATGAAAAGTTGAACATAATAATGACCAGTCGCGATTGTACATAGTAAATGTAGCCGATTTCAATTCGCAAAAAGACCAGGCAAAAATCCAAAAGTAGAAAAACTGTTCCAATGCTGCTGGTAAGAGGCTAATCCGACGTATTTTTTGACGAGAAATCCAATGGTGCAAACCGCGTTGCTCTCCGACCAATACTTTTGGCTGTAGCCACAAATGAATAATCATTGATGTCAAGATCACGTGCCCAGCAACGGCTCTTACTCCATGGAAACCAAGGAAATTTGCAAATTTTCAACAGCTGGAGATGCCTGGCCCAATTGCGCATCTTTTGGCACCTTATTGATGTGGGTCATTGTTCAATTGTACTTTTTACAGCGGACTGTATCAAGTACCTTGTGTTTTTTTTATATACAAATGGTGTGGTTTTTCTACATGTAGATAAAGACATTGAGTTTGTCTTCGACTTAGAAGTAAGACATTTGCTGGGTGAGTTAAATGGGCTTGGCCCAAAGATTTGACGTCGTCTGGGCTACCGAAGGGCACATAACTTATAATGAAAAGTTGAATATAGTAATGACCAGTCGCGATTGTACATAGTTAATGTAGCCGATTTCAATTAGCAAAAAGACCAGGCAAAAGTCCAAAAGTGGAAAAACTGTTCCAATGCTGCTGGTAAGAGGCTAATCCGACGTATTTTTTGACGAGAAATCCAATGGTGCAAACCGCGTTGCTCTGCGACCAATACTTTTGGCTGTAGCCACAAATGAATAATCATTGATGTCAAGATCACGTGTCAAGCAACGGCTCTTACTCCATGGAAACCAAGGAAATTTGCAATTTTTCAACAGCTGGAGATGCCTGGCCCAATTGCGCATCTTTTGGCACCTTATTGATGTGGGTCAGTGTTCAATTGTACTTTTTACAGCGGACTGTATCAAGTACCTTGTGTTTTTTTTATATACAAATGGTGTGGTTTTTCTACATGTAGATAAAGACATTGAGATTGTCTTCGACTTAGAAGTAAGACATTTGCTGGGTGAGTTAAATGGGCTTGGCCCAAAGATTTGACGTCGTCTGGGCTACCGAAGGGCACATAACTTATAATGAAAAGTTGAACATAATAATGACCAGTCGCGATTGTACATAGTAAATGTAGCCGATTTCAATTCGCAAAAAGACCAGGCAAAAATCCAAAAGTAGAAAAACTGTTCCAATGCTGCTGGTAAGAGGCTAATCCGACGTAATTTTTGACGAGAAATCCAATGGTGCAAACCGCGTTGCTCTCCGACCAATACTTTTGGCTGTAGCCACAAATGAATAATCATTGATGTCAAGATCACGTGCCCAGCAACGGCTCTTACTCCATGGAAACCAAGGAAATTTGCAAATTTTCAACAGCTGGAGATGCCTGGCCCAATTGCGCATCTTTTGGCACCTTATTGATGTGGGTCAGTGTTCAATTGTACTTTTTACAGCGGACTGTATCAAGTACCTTGTGTTTTTTTTATATACAAATGGTGTGGTTTTTCTACATGTAGATAAAGACATTGAGTTTGTCTTCGACTTAGAAGTAAGACATTTGCTGGGTGAGTTAAATGGGCTTGGCCCAAAGATTTGACGTCGTCTGGGCTACCGAAGGGCACATAACTTATAATGAAAAGTTGAATATAGTAATGACCAGTCGCGATTGTACATAGTTAATGTAGCCGATTTCAATTAGCAAAAAGACCAGGCAAAAGTCCAAAAGTGGAAAAACTGTTCCAATGCTGCTGGTAAGAGGCTAATCCGACGTATTTTTTGACGAGAAATCGAATGGTGCAAACCGCGTTGCTCTCTGACTAATACTTTTGGCTGTAGCCACAAATGAATAATCATTGATGTCAAGATCACGTGCCCAGCAACGGCTCTTACTCCATGGAAACCAAGGAAATTTGCAATTTTTCAACAGCTGGAGATGCCTGGCCCAATTGCGCATCTTTTGGCACCTTATTGATGTGGGTCAGTGTTTAATTGTACTTTTTACAGCGGACTGTATCAAGTACCTTGTGTTATTTTTATATACAAATGGTGTGGTTTTTCTACATGTAGATAAAGACATTGAGATTGTCTTCGACTTAGAAGTAAGACATTTGCTGGGTGAGTTAAATGGGCTTGGCCCAAAGATTTGACGTCGTCTGGGCTACCGAAGGGCACATAACTTATAATGAAAAGTTGAATATAGTAATGACCAGTCGCGATTGTACATAGTAAATGTAGCCGATTTCAATTAGAAAAAATACCAGGCAAAAATCCAAAAGTGGAAAAACTGTTCCAATGCTGCTGGTAAGAGGCTAATCCGACGTATTTTTGGACGAGAAATCGAATGGTGCAAACCGCGTTGCTCTCCGACCAAGACTTTTGGCTGTAGCCACAAATGAATAATCATTGATGTCAAGATCACGTGCCCAGCAACGTCTCTTACTCCATGGAAACCAAGGAAATTTGCAATTTTTCAACAGCTGGAGATGCCTGGCCCAATTGCGCATCTTTTGGCACCTTATTGATGTGGGTCAGTGTTCAATTGTACTTTTTTTACTGCAGACTGTATCATGTACCTTGTGGTTTTTTATATACAAATGGTGTGGTTTTTCTACATGTAGATAAAGACATTGAGTTTGTCTTCGACTTAGAAGTAAGACATTTGCTGGGTGCGTTAAATGGGCTTGGCCCAAAGATTTGACGTCGTCTAGGCTACCGAAGGGCACATAACTTATAATGAAAAGTTGAATATAGTAATGACCAGTCGCGATTGTACATAGTTAATGTAGCCGATTTCAATTAGAAAAAATACCAGGCAAAAATCCAAAAGTGGAAAAACTGTTCCAATGCTGCTGGTAAGAGACTAATCCGACGTATTTTTTGACGAGAAATCGAATGGTGCAAACCGCGTTGCTCTCCGACCAATACTTTTGGCTGTAGCCACAAATGAATAATCATTGATGTCAAGATCACGTGCCCAGCAACGGCTCTTACTCCATGGAAACCAAGGAAATTTGCAAATTTTCAACAGCTGGAGATGCCTGGCCCAATTGCGCATCTTTTGGCACCTTATTGATGTGGGTCAGTGTTCAATTGTACTTTTTACAGCGGACTGTATCAAGTACCTTGTGTTTTTTTTATATACAAATGGTGTGGTTTTTCTACATGTAGATAAAGACATTGAGTTTGTCTTCGACTTAGAAGTAAGACATTTGCTGGGTGAGTTAAATGGGCTTGGCCCAAAGATTTGACGTCGTCTGGGCTACCGAAGGGCACATAACTTATAATGAAAAGTTGAATATAGTAATGACCAGTCGCGATTGTACATAGTAAATGTAGCCGATTTCAATTCGGAAAAAGACCAGGCAAAAATCCAAAAGTAGAAAAACTGTTCCAATGCTGCTGGTAAGAGGCTTTTTTGACGAGAAATCGAATGGTGCAAACCGCGTTGCTCTCCGACCAATACTTTTGGCTGTAGCCACAAATGAATAATCATTGATGTCAAGATGACGTGCCCAGCAACGGCTCCTACTCCATTGAAAACAAGGAAATTTGCAATTTTTCAACAGCTGGAGATGCCTGGCCCCATTGCACATCTTTTGGCACCTTATTGATGTGGGTCAGTGTTCAATTGTACTTTTTACAGCGGACTGTATCAAGTACCTTGTGTTTTTTTTATATACAAATGGTGTGGTTTTTCTACATGTAGTTAAAGACATTGAGATTGTCTTCGACTTAGAAGTAAGACATTTGCTGGGTGAGTTAAATGGGCTTGGCCCAAAGATTTGACGTCGTCTGGGCTACCGAAGGGCACATAACTTACAATGAAAAGTTCAACATAATAATGACCAGTCGCGATTGTACATAGTAAATGTAGCCGATTTCAATTCGCAAAAAGACCAGGCAAAAATCCAAAAGTAGAAAAACTGTTCCAATGCTGCTGGTAAGAGGCTAATCCGACGTATTTTTTGACGAGAAATCGAATGATGCAAACCGCGTTGCTCTCCGACCAATACTTTTGGCTGTAGCCACAAATGAATAATCATTGATGTCAAGATCACGTGCCCAGCAACGGCTCTTACTCCATGGAAACCAAGGAAATTTGCAATTTTTCAACAGCTGGAGATGCCTGGCCCAATTGCGCATCTTTTGGCACCTTATTGATGTGGGTCAGTGTTCAATTGTACTTTTTACAGCGGACTGTATCAAGTACCTTGTGTTTTTTTTATATACAAATGGTGTGGTTTTTCTACATGTAGATAAAGACATTGAGTTTGTCTTCGACTTAGAAGTAAGACATTTGCTGGGTGAGTTAAATGGGCTTGGCCCAAAGATTTGACGTCGTCTGGGCTACCGAAGGGCACATAACTTATAATGAAAAGTTGAATATAGTAATGACCAGTCGCGATTGTACATAGTTAATGTAGTCGATTTCAATTCGCAAAAAGACCAGGCAAAAATCCAAAAGTGGAAAAACTGTTCCAATGCTGCTGGTAAGAGGCTAATCCGACGTATTTTTGGACGAGAAATCCAATGGTGCAAACCGCGTTGCTCTCCGACCAATACTTTTGGCTGTAGCCACAAATGAATAATCATTGATGTCAAGATCACGTGCCCAGCAACGGCTCTTACTACATGGAAACCAAGGAAATTTGCAATTTTTCAACAGCTGGAGATGCCTGGCCCAATTGCGCATCTTTTGGCACCTTATTGATGTGGGTCAGTGTTCAATTGTACTTTTTACAGCAGACTGTATCATGTACCTTGTGTTTTTTTTATATACAAATGGTGTGGTTTTTCTACATGTAGATAAAGACATTGAGTTTGTCTTCGACTTAGAAGGAAGACATTTGCTGGGTGAGTTAAATGGGCTTGGCCCAAAGATTTGACGTCGTCTGGGCTACCGAAGGGCACATAACTTATAATGAAAAGTTGAATATAGTAATGACCAGTCGCGATTGTACATAGTTAATGTAGCCGATTTCAATTAGCAAAAAGACCAGGCAAGAATCCAAAAGTGGAAAAACTGTCCAATGCTGCTGGTAAGAGGCTAATCCGACTTATTTTTTGACCAGAAATCCAATGGTGCAAACCGCGTTGCTCTCCGACCAATACTTTTGGCTGTAGACACAAATGAATAATCATTGATGTCAAGATCACGTGCCCAGCAACGGCTCTTACTACATGGAAACCAAGGAAATTTGCAACTTTTCAACAGCTGGAGATGCCTGGCCCAATTGCGCATCTTTTGGCACCTTATTGATGTGGGTCAGTGTTCAATTGTACTTTTTACAGCAGACTGTATCATGTACCTTGTGTTTTTTTTATATACAAATGGTGTGGTTTTTCTACATGTAGATAAAGACATTGAGTTTGTCTTCGACTTAGAAGGAAGACATTTGCTGGGTGAGTTAAATGGGCTTGGCCTAAAGATTTGACGTCGTCTGGGCTACCGAAGGGCACATAACTTATAATGAAAAGTTGAATATAGTAATGACCAGTCGCGATTGTACATAGTTAATGTAGCCGATTTCAATTAGCAAAAAGACCAGGCAAAAGTCCAAATGTGGAAAAACTGTTCCAATGCTGCTGTAAGAGGCTAATCCGACGTATTTTTTGACGAGAAATCGAATGGTGCAAACCGCGTTGCTCTCTGACTAATACTTTTGGCTGTAGCCACAAATGAATAATCATTGATGTCAAGATCACGTGCCCAGCAACGGCTCTTACTCCATGGAAACCAGGAAATTTGCAATTTTTCAACAGCTGGAGATGCCTGGCCAATTGCGCATCTTTGGCACCTTATTGATGTGGGTCAGTGTTCAATTGTACTTTTACAGCGGACTGTATCAAGTACCTTGTGTTTTTTATATACAAATGGTGTGGTTTTTCTACATGTAGATAAAGACATTGAGCTTGTCTTCGACTTAGAAGTAAGACATTTGCTGGGTGAGTTAAATGGGCTTGGCCCAAAGATTTGACGTCGTCTGGGCTACCGAAGGGCACATAACTTATAATGAAAAGTTGAATATAGTAATGACCAGTCGCGATTTGTACATAGTTAATGTAGCCGATTTCAATTAGCAAAAAGACCAGCAAAAATCCAAAAGTGGAAAAACTGTTCCAATGCTGCTGGTAGAGGCTAATCCGACTTATTTTTTTGACCAGAAATCCAATGGTGCAAACCGCGTTGCTCTCCGACAATACTTTTGGCTGTAGACACAAATGAATAATCATTGATGTCAAGATCACGTGCCAGCAACGGCTCTTACTACATGGAAACCAAGGAAATTTGCAATTTTTCAACAGCTGGAGATGCTGGCCCAATTGCGCATCTTTTGGCACCTTATTGATGTGGGTCAGTGTTCAATTGTACTTTTTACAGCAGACTGTATCATGTACCTTGTGTTTTTTTTATATACAAATGGTGTGGTTTTTCTACATGTAGATAAAGACATTGAGTTTGTCTTCGACTTAGAAGGAAGACATTTGCTGGGTGAGTTAAATGGGCTTGGCCCAAAGATTTGACGCTCGTCTGGGCTACCGAAGGGCACATAACTTATAATGAAAAGTTGAATATAGCAATGACCAGTCGCGATTGTACATAGTTAATGTAGCCGATTCAATTAGCAAAAAGACCAGGTAAAAATCCAAAAGTGATAAAACTGTTCCAATGCTGCTGGTAAGAGGCTAATCGACGTATTTTTTGACGAGAAATCGAATGGTGCAAACCGCGTTGCTCTCTGACCAATACTTTTGGCTGTAGCCACAAATGAATAATCATTGATGTCAAGATCACGTGCCCAGCAACGGCTCTTACTCCATGGAAACCAAAGAAATTTGCAATTTTTCAACAGCTTGCAGATGCCTGGCCCAATTGCGCATCTTTTGCACCTTATTGATGTGGGTCAGTGTTCAATTGTACTTTTTACAGCGGACTGTATCATGTACCTTGTGTTTTTTTTTATATACAAATGGTGTGGTTTTTCTACATGTAGATAAAGACATTGAGTTTGTCTTCGACTTAGAAGTAAGACAACTGCTGGGTGAGTTAAATGGGCTTGGCCCAAAGATTTGACGTCGTCTGGGCTACCGAAGGGCACATAACTTATAAGAAATGTTGAATATAGTAATGACCAGTCGCGACTGTACATAGTTAATGTAGCCGATTTCAATTAGCAAAAAGACCAGGCAAAAATCCAAAAGTGAAAAAAAACTGTTCCAATGCTGCTGGTAAGAGGCTAATCCGACGTATTTTGGACGAGAAATCCAATGGTGCAAACCGCGTTGCTCTCCGACCAATACTTTTGGCTGTAGCCACAAATGAATAATCATTGATGTCAAGATCACGTGCCCAGCAACGGCTCTTACTCCATGGAAACCAGGAAATTTGCAATTTTTCAACAGCTGGAGATGCCTGGCCCAATTGCGCATCTTTGGCACCTTATTGATGTGGGTCAGTGTTCAATTGTACTTTTTTTACTGCAGACTGTATCATGTACCTTGTGGTTTTTTATATACAAATGGTGTGGTTTTTCTACATGTAGATAAAGACATTGAGTTTGTCTTCGACTTAGAAGTAAGACATTTGCTGGGTGCGTTAAATGGGCTTGGCCAAAGATTTGACGTCGTCTAGGCTACCGAAGGGCACATAACTTATAATGAAAAGTTGAATATAGTAATGACCAGTCGCGATTGTACATAGTTAATGTAGCCGATTTCAATTAGAAAAAATACCAGGCAAAAATCCAAAGTGGAAAAACTGTTCCAATGCTGCTGGTAAGAGGCTAATCCGACGTATTTTTAACCAGAAATCGAATGGTGCAAACCGCGTTGCTCTCCGACCAATTCTTTTGGCTGTAGCCACAAATGAATAATCATTGATGTCAAGATCACGTGCCCAGCAACGGCTCTTACTCCATGGAAAGCAAGGAAATTTGCAAATTTTCAACAGCTGGAGATGCCTGGCCCAATTGCGCATCTTTTGGCACCTTATTGATGTGGGTCAGTGTTCAATTGTACTTTTTACAGCGGACTGTATCAAGTACCTTGTGTTTTTTTTATATACAAATGGTGTGGTTTTTCTACAAGTAGATAAAGACATTGAGTTTGTCTTCGACTTAGAAGTAAGACATTTGCTGGGTGAGTTAAATGGGCTTGGCCCAAAGATTTGACGTCGTCTGGGCTACCGAAGGGCACATAACTTATAATGAAAAGTTGAATATAGTAATGACCAGTCGCGATTGTACATAGTTAATGTAGCCGATTTCAATTAGCAAAAAGACCAGGCAAAAGTCAAAAGTGGAAAAAACTGTTCCAATGCTGCTGGTAAGAGGCTAATCCGACGTATTTTTGACGAGAAATCGAATGGTGCAAACCGCGTTGCTCTCTGACTAATACTTTTGGCTGTAGCCACAAATGAATAATCATTGATGTCAAGATCACGTGCCCAGCAACGGCTCTTACTCCATGGAAACCAAGGAAATTTGCAATTTTTCAACAGCTGGAGATGCCTGGCCCAATTGCGCATCTTTTGGCACCTTATTGATGTGGGTCAGTGTTCAATTGTACTTTTTACAGCGGACTGTATCAAGTACCTTGTGTTATTTTTATATACAAATGGTGTGGTTTTTCTACATGTAGTTAAAGACATTGAGATTGTCTTCGACTTAGAAGTAAGACATTTGCTGGGTGAGTTAAATGGGCTTGGCCCAAAGATTTGACGTCGTCTGGGCTACCGAAGGGCACATAACTTACAATCAAAAGTTCAACATAATAATGACCAGTCGCGATTGTACATAGTAAATGTAGCCGATTTCAATTCGCAAAAAGACCAGGCAAAAATCCAAAAGTAGAAAAACTGTTCAATGCTGCTGGTAAGAGGCTAATCCGACGTATTTTTTGACGAGAAATCGAATGGTGCAAACCGCGTTGCTCTCCGACCAATACTTTTGGCTGTAGCCACAAATGAATAATCATTGATGTCAAGATCACGTGCCCAGCAACGGCTCTTACTCCATGGAAACCAAGGAAATTTGCAATTTTTTCAACAGCTGGAGATGCCTGGCCCAATTGCGCATCTTTTGGCACCTTATTGATGTGGGTCAGTGTCAATTGTACTTTTTACAGCGGACTGTATCAAGTACCTTGTGTTTTTTTTTATATACAAATGGTGTGGTTTTTCTACATGTAGATAAAGACATTGAGTTTGTCTTGGACTTAGAAGTAAGACATTTCCTGGGTGAGTTAATGGGCTTGGCCCAAAGATTTGACGTCGTCTGGGCTACCGAAGGGCACATAACTTATAATGAAAAGTTGAATATAGTAATGACCAGTCGCGATTGTACATAGTAAATGTAGCCGATTTCAATTCGCAAAAAGACCAGGCAAAAATCCAAAAGTGGAAAAACTGTTCCAATGCTGCTGGTAAGAGGCTAATCCGACGTATTTTTGACGAGAAATCGAATGGTGCAAACCGCGTTGCTTTCCGACCAATACTTTTGGCTGTAGCTACAATGAATAATCATTGATGTCAAGATCACGTGCCAGCAACGGCTCTTACTCCATGGAAACCAAGGAAATTTGCAATTTTTCAACAGCTGAGATGCCTGGCCCAATTGCGCATCTTTTGCACCTTATTGATGTGGGTCAGTGTTCAATTGTACTTTTTACAGCAGACTGTATCATGTACCTTGTGTTTTTTTATATACAAATGGTGTGGTTTTTCTACATGTAGATAAAGACATTGAGTTTGTCTTCGACTTAGAAGGAAGACATTTGCTGGGTGAGTTAAATGGGCTTGGCCCAAAGATTTGACGTCGTCTGGGCTACCGAAGGGCACATAACTTATAATGAAAAGTTGAATATAGTAATGACTCAGTCCGCGATTGTACATAGTTAATGTAGCCGATTTCAATTAGCAAAAAGAACAGGTAAAAATCCAAAGTGGAAAAACTGTTCCAATGCTGCTGGTAAGAGGCTAATCCGACGTATTTTTTGACGAGAAATCGAATGGTGCAAACCGCGTTGCTCTCTGACCAATACTTTTCGTTGCTCTCTGACCAATACTTTTGGCTGTAGCCACAAATGAATAATCATTGATGTCAAGATCACGTGCCCAGCAACGCTCTTACTCCATGGAAACCAAGGAAATTTGCAATTTTTCAACAGCTGGAGATGCCTGGCCCAATTGCGCATCTTTTGGCACCTTATTGATGTGGGTCAGTGTTCAATTGTACTATTTTACAGCAGACTGTATCATGTACCTTGTGTTTTTTTATATACAAATGGTGTGGTTTTTCTACATGTAGATAAAGACATTGAGTTTGTCTTCGACTTAGAAGTAAGACAACTGCTGGGTGAGTTAAATGGGCTTGGCCCAAAGATTTGACGTCGTCTGGGCTACCGAAGGGCACATAACTTATAATGAAAAGTTGAATATAGTAATGACCAGTCGCGATTGTACATAGTTAATGTAGCCGATTTCAATTAGCAAAAAGAACAGGTAAAAATCCAAAAGTGGAAAAACTGTTCCAATGCTGCTGGTAAGAGGCTAATCCGACGTATTTTTTGACGAGAAATCGAATGGTGCAAACCGCGTTGCTCTCTGACCAATACTTTTGGCTGTAGCCACAAATGAATAATCATTGATGTCAAGATCACGTGCCCAGCAACGGCTCTTACTCCATGGAAACCAAGGAAATTTGCAATTTTTCAACAGCTGGAGATGCCTGGCCCAATTGCGCATCTTTTGGCACCTTATTGATGTGGGTCAGTGTTCAATTGTACTATTTTACAGCAGACTGTATCATGTACCTTGTGTTTTTTTATATACAAATGGTGTGGTTTTTCTACATGTAGATAAAGACATTGAGTTTGTCTTCGACTTAGAAGTAAGACAACTGCTGGGTGAGTTAAATGGGCTTGGCCCAAAGATTTGACGTCGTCTGGGCTACCGAAGGGCACATAACTTATAATGAAATGTTGAATATAGTAATGACCAGTCGCGATTGTACATAGTTAATGTAGCCGATTTCAATTCGCAAAAAGACCAGGCAAAAATCCAAAAGTGAAAAAAACTGTTCCAATGCTGCTGGTAAGAGGCTAATCCGACGTATTTTTTGACGAGAAATCGAATGGTGCAAACCGCGTTGCTCTCCGACCAATACTTTTGGCTGTAGCCACAAATGAATAATCATTGATGTCAAGATCACGTGCCCAGCAACGGCTCTTACTCCATGGAAACCAAGGAAATTTGCAATTTTTCAACAGCTGGAGATGCCTGGCCCAATTGCGCATCTTTTGGCACCTTATTGATGTGGGTCAGTGTTCAATTGTACTATTTTACAGCAGACTGTATCATGTACCTTGTGTTTTTTTATATACAAATGGTGTGGTTTTTCTACATGTAGATAAAGACATTGAGTTTGTCTTCGACTTAGAAGTAAGACATTTGCTGGGTGAGTTAAATGGGCTTGGCCCAAAGATTTGACGTCGTCTGGGCTACCGAAGGGCACATAACTTATAATGAAAAGTTGAATATAGTAATGACAGTCGCGATTGTACATAGTTAATGTAGCCGATTTCAATTAGAAAAAATACCAGGCAAAAATCCAAAAGTGGAAAAACTGTTCCAATGCTGCTGGAAAGAGGCTAATCCGACGTATTTTTGGACGAGAAATCGAATGGTGCAAACCGCGTTGCTCTCCGACCAATACTTTTGGCTGTAGCCACAAATGAATAATCATTGATGTCAAGATCAACGTGCCCAGCAACGGCTCTTACTCCATGGAAACCAAGGAAATTTGCAATTTTCAACAGCTGGAGATACCTGGCCCAATTGCGCATCTTTTGGCACCTTATTGATGTGGGTCAGTGTTCAATTG
>NW_027018078.1:0-91112 GCF_032854445.1 Liolophura sinensis | reverse complement strand
ATAGTCAAAAGTTGGAATATAGTAATGACCAGTCGCGATTGTACAGAGTACTGTGTAGCCCGACTTCAATTAACAAAAAGACCAGGCAAAAATGCAAAATTGGAAAAATTGTTCCAGTGCTGCTGATAAGAGGCTAATCCGACGTATTTTTTGATGACAAATCGAATGGTACAAACCGCGTTGCTCTCCGAATAATACTTTTGGCTGTAGTGACAATTGAATGATCATTGATGTCATAATCACGTGCCCAGCAACGGCTCTTACTCCATGGAAACCAGGGATATTTGCAATTTTTTAACAGCTGCCGATGCCTGGCCCAATTCCGCATCTTTTGGCACCTTATTCATGTGGGTCTGTTGTCAGTTGTACTTTTTACAGCAGACTGTATCAAGTACCTTGTGATTTTATGTATAAAGGTGTGGTTTTTTCTACACGTAGATAAAGACATTGAGATTGTCTTGCACTTAGAAGTAACACAATTGCTGGGTGAGTTAAATGGGCTTAGCCCAAAGATTTGTCGTCTTCTGGGCTACCGAAGGGCACATAACTTATAGTCAAAAGTTGAATATAGTAATGACCAGTCGCGATTGTACAGAGTACAGTGTAGCCGATTTCAATAACAAAAAGGACCATGCAAAAATGCAAAAGTAGAAAAAATGTTCCAGTGCTGCTTGTAAGAGGTTAATCCGACGTATTTTGTGACGAGAAATCGAATGGTGCAAACCGCGTTGCTCTCCGACCAATACTTTTGGCTGTAGCGACAATTGAATGATCATTGATGTCATAATCACGTGCCAGCAACGGCTCTTACTCCATGGAAACCAGGGATATTTCCAATTTTTTAACAGCTTGCCAATGCCTGGCCCAATTCCGCATCTTTTGGCACCTTATAAATGTGGGTCAGTGTTTAGTTGTACTTTTTACAGCAGACTGTATCAAGTACCTTTTTTTTTTATGTACAATGGTGTGGTTTTTCCTACACGTAGATAAAGACATTGAGATTGTCTTGCACTTAGAAGTAAGACAATTGCTGGGTGAGTTAAATGGGCTTGGCCCAAAGTTTTCAGGTCTTCTGGGCTACCGAAGGGCACATAACTTATAGTCAAAAGTTGAATATAGTATTGACCAGTCGCGATTGTACAGAGTAGAGTGTAGCCGATTTCAATTAACAAAAAGACCAGGCAAAAATGCAAAATTGGAAAAATTGTTCCAGTGCTGCTGGTAAGAGGCTAATCCGACGTATTTTGTGACTATAAATCGAATGGTACAAACCGCGTTGCTCTCCGACCAACACTTTTGTCTGTAGTGACAATTGAATGATCATTGATGTCAATTAATCACGTGCCCAGCAACGGCTCTTACTCCATGGAACCAAGGGATATTTGCAATTTTAACAGCTGCCAATGCCTGGCCCAATTCCGCATCTTTTGGCACCTTATTCATGTGGGTCTGTTGTGAGTTGTACTTTTTACAGCAGACTGTATCAAGTACCTTGTGATTTTTATGTACAAAAGGGTGGGTTTTTTCTACACGTAGATAAAGACATTGAGATTGTCTTGGACTTAGAAGTAACACAATTGCTGGGTAAGTTAAATGGGCTTAGCCCAAAGATTTGTCGTCTTCTGAGCTACCGAAGGGCACATAACCTATAGTCAAAAGTTGAATTATAGTAATGACCAGTCGCGATTGTACAGAGTACAGTGTAGCCGATTTCAATTAACAAAAAGACCAGGTAAAATGCAAAAGTGGAAAAACTGTTCCAGTGCTGCTGGTAAGAGGCTAATCCGACGTATTTTGTGACGAGAAATCGAATGGTGCAAACCGCGTTGCTCTCCGACCAATACTTTTGGCTGTAGCGCCAATTGAATGATCATTGATGTCATAATCACGTGCCCAGCAACGGCTCTTACTCCATGGAAACCAGGAAAATTTGAATTTTTCAACAGATGCCGATGCCTGGCTAAATTCCGCATCTTTTGGCACCTTATTCATGTGGGTCTGTTGTCAGTTGTACTTTTTACAGCAGACTGTATCAAGTACCTTGTGATTTTATGTACAAATGGTGTGGTTTTTCTACACGTAGATAAAGACATTGAGATTGTCTTGGACTTAGAAGTAAGACAATTGCTGGGTGAGTTAAATGGCTTCGCTCAAAGATTTGACGTCTTCTGGGCTATCGAAGGGCACATAACTTATAGTCAAAAGTTGAATATAGTAATGACCAGTCGCGATTGTACAGAGTACAGTGTAGCCGATTTCAATTAACAAAAAGACCAGGTAAAAATGCAAAAGTGGAAAAATTGTTCCAGTGCTGCTGGTAAGAGGCTAATCCGACGTATTTTGTGACGAGAAATCGAATGGTGCAAACCGCGTTGCTCTCCGACCAATACTTTTGGCTGTAGTGACAATTGAATGATCATTGATGTCATAATCACGTGCCCAGCAACGTCTCTTACTCCATGGAAACCAGGGAAATTTGCAATTTTTCAAACAGCATGCCGATGCCTGGCTCAATTCCACATCTTTTGGTACCTTACTGAAGTGGGGTCAGTGTTCAGTTGTACTTTTTACAGCAGACTGTATCAAGTACCTTGTGTTTTTTATGTACAAATGGTGTGGTTTTTCTACACGTAGATAAAGACATTGAGATTGTCTTGGACTTAGAAGTAAGGCAATTGCTGGGTGAGTTAAATGGGCTTAGCCCAAAGATTTGACGTCTTCTGGGCTACCGAAGGGCACATAACATATAGTCAAAAGTTGAATATAGTAATGACCAGTCGCGATTGTACAGAGTACAGTGTAGCCGATTTCAATTAACACAAAGACCAGGCAAAAATGCAAAGTGGAAAAACTGTTCCAGTGGCTGCTGGTAAGAGGCTAATCCGACGTATTTTGTGACGACAAATCGAATGGTACAAACCGCGTTTGCTCTCCGACCAATACTTTTGGCTGTAGTGACAATTGAATGATCATTGATGTCATAATCACGTGCCCAGCAACGGCTCTTACTCCATGGAAACCAGGGATATTTGCAATTTTTTAACAGCTGCCGATGCCTGGGCCCAATTCCGCATCTTTTGGCACCTGATAAATGTGGGTCAATGTTTAGTTTGTACTTTTTACAGCAGACTGTACCAAGTACCTTGTGTTTTTTATGTACAAATGGTGTGGTTTTTCTACACGTAGATAAAGACATTGAGATTGTCTTGGACTTAGAAGTAAGACAATTGCTGGGTAAGTTAAATGGGCTTAGCCCAAAGATTTCAGGTCTTCTGGGCTACCGAAGGGCACATAACTTATAGTCAAAAGTTGAATATAGTAATGACCAGTCGCGATTGTACAGAGTACAGTGTAGCCCGATTTCAATTAACAAAAAGACCATGCAAAAATGCAAAGTGAAAAACTGTTCCAGTGCTGCTGGTAAGAGGCTAATCGACGTATTTTGTGACGAGAAATCGAATGGTGCCAAACCGCGTTGCTCTCCGACCAATACGTTTGGCTGTAGTGACAATTGAATGATCATTGATGTCATAATCACGTGCCCTGCAACGTCTCTTACTCCATGGAAACCAGGGAAATTTGCAATTTTTCAACAGCTGCCGATGCCTGGCTCAATTCCGCATCTTTTGGCACCTTATAAATGTGGGTCAGTGTTTAGTTGTACTTTTTACAGCAGACTGTATCAAGTACCTTGTGTTTTTCACGTACAAATGGTGTGGTTTTTCTACACGTAGATAAGACATTGAGATTGTCTTGCACTTAGAAATAAGACAATTGCTGGGTGAGTTTAAAAGGGCTTGGCCCAAAGATTTGAGGTCATCTGGGCTACCGATAGGGCATATAACTTATAGTCCAAAAGTTGAATATAGTTATTGACCAGTCGCGATTGTACAGAGTACAGTGTAGCCGGTTTTCAATTAACAAAAACACCAGGCAAAAATGCAAAAGTGGAAAAACTGTTCCAGTGCAACTAGTAAGAGGCTAATCCGACGTATTTTGTGACGAGAAATCGAATGGTGCAATCCGCGTTGCTCTCCGACCAATACTTTTGCTGTAGTGACAATTCAATGATCATTGATGTCATAATCACGTGCCCAGCAACGGCTCTTACTCCATGGAAACCAGGGATATTTGCAATTTTTTAACAGCTGCCGATGCCTGCCCCAATTCCGCATCTTTTGGCACCTATAAATGTGGGTCAGTGTTTTAGTTGTACTTTTTACAGCAGACTGTATCAAGTACCTTTTTTTTATGTACAAATGGGTGTGGTTTTTCTACACGTAGATAAAGGCATTGAGATTGTCTTGGACTTAGAAGTAAGACAATTGCTGGGTGAGTTAAATGGGCTTGGCCCAAAGATTTGACGTCTTCTGGGCTACCGAAGGGCACATAACTTATAGTCAAAAGTTGAATATAGTAATGACCAGTCGCGATTGTACAGAGTAGAGTGTAGCCGATTTCAATTAACAAAAAGACCAGGTAAAAATGCAAAAGTGGAAAAACTGTTCCAGTGCTGCTGGTAAGAGGCTAATCCGACGTATTTTGTGACGAGATATCGAATGTGCAAACCGCGTTGCTCTCCGACCAATACTTTTGGCTGTAGTGACAATGGAATGATCATTGATGTCATAATCACGTGCCCAGCAACGGCTCTTACTCCATGGAAACCAGGGAAATTTGCAATTTTTTCAACAGCTTGCCGATGCCTGGCTCAATTCCGCATCTTTTGGCACCTTACTGAAGTGGGTCAGTGTTCAGTTGTACTTTTTTACAGCAGACTGTATCAAGTACCTTGTGTTTTTCACGTACAAATGGTGTGGTTTTTCTACACGTAGATAAAGAGATTGAGATTGTCTTGCACTTAGAAGTAAGGCAATTGCTGGGTGAGTTTAAATGGGCTTAGCCCAAAGATTTGGTCCGTCTTCTGGGCTACCGAAGGGCACATAACTTATAGTCAAAAGTTGAATATAGTAATGACCAGTCGCGATTGTACAGAGTACTGTGTAGCCGACTTCAATTAACAAAAAGACCAGGCAAAAATGCAAAATTGGAAAAATTGTTCCAGTGCTGCTGATAAGAGGCTAATCCGACGTATTTTTTGATGACAAATCGAATGGTACAAACCGCGTTGCTCTCCGAATAATACTTTTGGCTGTAGTGACAATTGAATGATCATTGATGTCATAATCACGTGCCCAGCAACGGCTCTTACTCCATGGAAACCAGGGATATTTGCAATTTTTTAACAGCTGCCGATGCCTGGCCCAATTCCGCATCTTTGGCACCTTATTCATGTGGGTCCTGTTGTCAGTTGTACTTTTTACAGCAGACTGTATCAAGTACCTTGTGATTTTTATGTATAAAAGGTGTGGTTTTTCTACACGTAGATAAAGACATTGAGATTGTCTTGCACTTAGAAGTAACACAATTGCTGGGTGAGTTAAATGGGCTTAGCCAAAGATTTTGTCGTCTTCTGGGCTACCGAAGGGCACATAACTTATAGTCAAAAGTTGAATATAGTAATGACCAGTCGCGATTGTACAGAGTACAGTGTAGCCGATTTCAATTAACAAAAAGACCATGCAAAAATGCAAAAGTAGAAAAAATGTTCAGTGCTGCTTGTAAGAGGTTAATCCGACGTATTTTGTGACGAGAAATCGAATGGTGCAAACCGCGTTGCTCTCCGACCAATACTTTTGGCTGTAGCGACAATTGAATGATCATTGATGTCATAATCACGTGCCCAGCAACGGCTCTTACTCCATGGAAACCCAGGGATATTTCCAATTTTTTAACAGCTGCCAATGCCTGGCCCAATTCCGCATCTTTTGGCACCTTATAAATGTGGGTCAGTGTTTAGTTGTACTTTTTACAGCAGGACTGTATCAAGTACCTTTTTTTTTATGTACAATGGTGTGGTTTTTCTACACGTAGATAAAGACATTGAGATTGTCCTTGCACTTAGAAGTAAGACAATTGCTGGGTGAGTTAAATGGGCTTGGCCCAAAGTTTTCAGGTCTTCTGGGCTACCGAAGGGCACATAACTTATAGTCAAAAGTTGAATATAGTATTGACCAGTCGCGATTGTACAGAGTAGAGTGTAGCCGATTTCAATTAACAAAAAGACCAGGCAAAAATTGCAAAATTGGAAAAATTGTTCCAGTGCTGCTGGTAAGAGGCTAATCCGACGTATTTTGTGACTATAAATCGAATGGTACAAACCGCGTTGCTCTCCGACCAACACTTTTGTCTGTAGTGACAATTGAATGATCATTGATGTCATAATCACGTGCCCAGCAACGGCTCTTACTCCATGGAAAACCAGGGATATTTGCAATTTTAACAGCTGCCAATGCCTGGCCCAATTCCGCAATCTTTTGGCACCTTATTCATGTGGGTCTGTTGTGAGTTGTACTTTTTACAGCAGACTGTATCAAGTACCTTGTGATTTTTATGTACAAAAGGTGTGGTTTTTCTACACGTAGATAAAGACATTGAGATTGTCTTGGACTTAGAAGTAACACAATTGCTGTGTAAGTTAAATGGGCTTAGCCCAAAGATTTGTCGTCTTCTGAGCTACCGAAGGGCACATAACCTATAGTCAAAAGTTGAATATAGTAATGACCAGTCGCGATTGTACAGAGTACAGTGTAGCCGATTTCAATTAACAAAAAGACCAGGTAAAAATGCAAAAGTGGAAAAACTGTTCCAGTGCTGCTGGTAAGAGGCTAATCCGACGTATTTTGTGACGAGAAATCGAATGGTGCAAACCGCGTTGCTCTCCGACCAAAACTTTTGGCTGTAGCGCCAATTGAATGATCATTGATGTCATAATCACGTGCCCAGCAACGGCTCTTACTCCATGGAAACCAGGAAAATTTGAATTTTTCAACAGATGCCGATGCCTGGCTAAATTCCGCATCTTTTGGCACCTTATTCATGTGGGTCTGTTGTCAGTTGTACTTTTTACAGCAGACTGTATCAAGTACCTTGTGATTTTTATGTACAAATGGTGTGGTTTTTCTACACGTAGATAAAGACATTGAGATTGTCTTGGACTTAGAAGTAAGACAATTGCTGGGTGAGTTAAATGGGCTTCGCTCAAAGATTGACGTCTTCTGGGCTATCGAAGGGCACATAACTTATAGTCAAAAGTTGAATATAGTAATGACCAGTCGCGATTGTACAGAGTACAGTGTAGCCGATTTCAATTAACAAAAAGACCAGGTAAAAATGCAAAAGTGGAAAAATTGTTCCAGTGCTGCTGGTAAGAGGCTAATCCGACGTATTTTGTGACGAGAAATCGAATGGTGCAAACCGCGTTGCTCTCCGACCAATACTTTTGGCTGTAGTGACAATTGAATGATCATTGATGTCATAATCACGTGCCCAGCAACGTCTCTTACTCCATGGAAACCAGGGAAATTTGCAATTTTTCAACAGCTGCCGATGCCTGGCTCAATTCCACATCTTTTGGTACCTTACTGAAGTGGGTCAGTGTTCAGTTGTACTTTTTACAGCAGACTGTATCAAGTACCTTGTGTTTTTTATGTACAAATGGTGTGGTTTTTCTACACGTAGATAAAGACATTGAGATTGTCTTGGACTTAGAAGTAAGGCAATTGCTGGGTGAGTTAAATGGGCTTAGCCCAAAGATTTGACGTCTTCTGGGCTACCGAAGGGCACATAACATATAGTCAAAAGTTGAATATAGTAATGACCAGTCGCGATTGTACAGAGTACAGTGTAGCCGATTTCAATTAACACAAAGACCAGGCAAAAATGCAAAAGTGGAAAAACTGTTCCAGTGCTGCTGGTAAGAGGCTAATCCGACGTATTTTGTGACGAGAAATCGAATGGTGCAAACCGCGTTGCTCTCCGACCAATACTTTTGGCTGTAGCGACAATTCAATGATCATTGATGTCATAATCACGTGCCCAGCAACGGCTCTTACTCCATGGAAACCAGGGATATTTCCAATTTTTTAACAGCTGCCGATGCCTGGCCCAATTCCGCAACTTTTGGCACCTTATAAATGTGGGTCAGTGTTAAGTTGTACTTTTTACAGCAGACTGTATCAAGTACCTTGTGTTTTTTATGTACAAATGGTGTGGTTTTTCTACACGTAGATAAAGACATTGAGATTGTCTTGGACTTAGAAGTAAGACAATTGCTGGGTGATTTAAATGGGCTTCGCTCAAAGATTTGACGTCTTCTGGGCTATCGAAGGGCACATAACTTATAGTCAAAAGTTGAATATAGTAATGACCAGTCGCGATTGTACAGAGTACAGTGTAGCCGATTTCAATTAACAAAAAGACCAGGTAAAAATGCAAAAGTGGAAAAATTGTTCCAGTGCTGCTGGTAAGAGGCTAATCCGACGTATTTTGTGACGAGAAATCGAATGGTGCAAACCGCGTTGCTCTCCGACCAATACTTTTGGCTGTAGTGACAATTGAATGATCATTGATGTCATAATCACGTGCCCAGCCACGGCTCTTACTCCATGGAAACCAGGGAAATTTGCAATTTTTCAACAGCTGCCGATGCCTGGCTCAATTCCACATCTTTTGGTACCTTACTGAAGTGGGTCAGTGTTCAGTTGTACTTTTTACAGCAGACTGTATCAAGTACCTTGTGTTTTTTATGTACAAATGGTGTGGTTTTTCTACACGTAGATAAAGACATTGAGATTGTCTTGGACTTAGAAGTAAGGCAATTGCTGGGTGAGTTAAATGGGCTTGGCCCAAAGATTTGAGGTCATCTGGGCTACCGAAGGGCACATAACTTATAGTCAAAAGTTAAATATAGTAATGACCAGTCGCGATTGTACAGAGTACAGTGTAGCCTGTTTCAATTAACAAAAACACCAGGCAAAAATGCAAAAGTGGAAAAACTGTTCCAGTGCAACTAGTATGAGGCTAATCCGACGTATTTTGTGACGAGAAATCGAATGGTGCAATCCACGTTGCTCTCCGACCAATACTTTTGGCTGTAGTGACAATTGAATGATCATTGATGTCATAATCACGTGCCCAGCAACGGCTCTAACTCCATGGAAAACAGCGATATTTGCAATTTTTTAACAGCTGCCGATGCCTGGCCCAATTCGCATCTTTTGGCACCTTATTCATGTGGGTCAGTGTTCAGTTGTACTTTTTACAGCAGACTGTATCAAGTACCTTGTGTTTTTTATGTACAAATGGTGTGGTTTTTCTACACGTAGATAAAGACATTGAGATTCTCTTCGACTTAGAAGTAAGGCAATTGCTGGGTGATTAAAATGGGCTTAGCCAAAGATTTGTCGTCTTCTGGGCTACCGAAGGGCACATAACTTATAGTCAAAAGTTGAATATAGTAATGACCAGTCGCGATTGTACAGAGTACAGTGTAGCCGATTTCAATTAAGAAAAATACCATGCAAAAATGCAAAAGTGGAAAAAATGTTCCAGTGCTGCTGGTAAGAGGCTAATCCGACGTATTTTGTGACGAGAAATCGAATGGTGCAAACCGCGTTGCTCTCCGACCAATACTTTTGGCTGTAGCGACAATTGAATGATCATTGATGTCATAATCACGTGCCCAGCAACGGCTCTTACTCCATGGAAACCAGGGATATTTGCAATTTTTTAACAGCTGCAGATGCCTGGCCCAATTCCGCATCTTTTGGCACCTGATAAATGTCGGTCAATGTTTAGTTGTACTTTTTACAGCAGACTGTACCAAGTACCTTGTGTTTTTTATGTACAAATGGTGTGGTTTTTCTACACGTAGATAAAGACATTGAGATTGTCTTCGACTTAGAAACAAGACAATTGCTGGGTGAGTTAAATGGGCTTGGCCCAAAGATTTCAGGTCTTCTGGGCTACCGAAGGGCACATAACTTATAGTCAAAAGTTGAATATAGTAATGACCAGTCGCGATTGTACAGAGTACCGTGTAGCCGGTTTCAATTAACAAAAACACCAGGCAAAAATGCAAAAGTGGAAAAACTATTCCAGTGCAACTAGTAAGAGGCTAATCCGACGTATTTTGTGACGAGAAATCGAATGGTGCAATCCGCGTTGCTCTCCGACCAATACTTTTGGCTGTAGTGACAATTGAATGATCATTGATGTCATAATCACGTGCCCAGCAACGGCTCTTACTCCATGGAAACAGGGATATTTGCAATTTTTTAACAGCTGCCGATGCCTGGCCCAATTCCGCATCTTTTGGCACCTTATTCATGTGGGTCTGTTCTCAGTTGTACTTTTTACAGCAGACTGTATCAAGTACCTTGTGATTTTTATGTACAAAGGTGTGGTTTTTCTACACGTAGATAAAGACATTGAGATTGTCTTGGACTTAGAAGTAAGACAATTGCTGGGTAAGTTAATGGGCTGAGCCCAAAGATTTCAGGTCTTCTGGGCTACCGAAGGGCACATAACTTTATAGTCAAAAAGTTGAATATAGTAATGACCAGTCGCGATTGTACAGAGTACAGTGTAGCCGATTTCAATTACAAAAAGACCATGCAAAAATGCAAAGGTGGAAAAAACTGTTCCAGTGCTGCTGGTAAGAGGCTAATCCGACGTATTTTGTGACGAGAAATCGAATGGTGCAAACCGCGTTGCTCTCCGACCAATACTTTTGGCTGTAGTGACAATTGAATGATCATTGATTGTCATAATCACGTGCCCAGCAACGTCTCTTACTCCATGGAAACCAGGGAAATTTGCAATTTTTCAACAGCTGCCGATGCCTGGCTCAATTCCGCATCTTTTGGCACCTTATAAATGTGGGTCAGTGTTTAGTTGTACTTTTTACAGCTGACTGTATCAAGTACCTTGTGTTTTTCACGTACAAATGGTGTGGTTTTTCTACACGTAGATAAAGACATTGAGATTGTCTTGGACTTAGAAATAAGACAATTGCTGGGTGAGATAAAAGGGCTTGGCCCAAAGATTTGAGGTCATCTGGGCTATCGAAGGGCGTATAACTTATAGTCAAAAGTTGAATATAGTAATGACCAGTCGCGATTGTACAGAGTACAGTGTAGCCGGTTTCAATTAACAAAAACACCAGGCAAAAATGCAAAAGTGGAAAAACTGTTCCAGTGCTACTAGTAAGAGGCTAATCCGACGTATTTTGTGACGAGAAATCGAATGGTGCAAACCGCGTTGCTCTCCGACCAATACTTTTGGCTGTAGTGACAATTCAATGATCATTGATGTCATAATCACGTGCCCAGCAACGGCTCTTACTCCATGGAAACCAGGGATATTTGCAATTTTTTAACAGCTGCCGATGCCTGGCCCAATTCCGCATCTTTTGGCACCTTATAAATGTGGGTCAGTGTTTAGTTGTACTTTTTACAGCAGACTGTATCAAGTACCTTTTTTTTTTATGTACAAATGGTGTGGTTTTTCTACACGTAGATAAAGGCATTGAGATTGTCTTGGACTTAGAAGTAAGACTATTGCTGGGTGAGTTAAATGGGCTTGGCCCAAAGATTTCAGGTCTTCTGGGCTACCGAAGGGCACATAACTTATAGTCAAAAGTTGAATATAGTAATGACCAGTCGCGATTGTACAGAGTACAGTGTAGCCGATTTCAATTAACAAAAAGACCAGGCAAAAATGCAAAATTGGAAAAATTGTTCCAGTGCTGCTGGTAAAAGGCTAATCCGACGTATTTTGTGACTACAAATCGAATGGTACAAACCGCGTTGCTCTCCGACCAACACTTTTGGCTGTAGTGACAATTGAATGATCATTGATGTCATAATCACGTGCCCAGCAACGGCTCTTACTCCATGGAAACCAGGGATATTTGCAATTTTTAACAGCTGCCGATGCCTGGCCCAATTCCGCATCTTTTGGCACCTTATTCATGTGGGTCTGTTGTCAGTTGTACTTTTTACAGCAGACTGTTTTAAGTACCTTGTGATTTTTATGTACAAATGGTGTGGTTTTTCTACACGTAGATAAAGACATTGAGATTGTCTTCGACTTAGAAACAAGACAATTGCTGGGTGAGCTAAATGGGCTTGGCCCAAAGATTTCAGGTCTTCTGGGCTACCGAAGGGCACATAACTTATAGTCAAAAGTTGAATATAGTAATGACCAGTCGCGATTGTACAGAGTACAGTGTAGCCGATTTCAATTAACAAAAAGACCAGGCAAAAATGCAAAATTGGAAAAATTGTTCCAGTGCTGCTGGTAAAAGGCTAATCCGACGTATTTTGTGACGACAAATCGAATGGTACAAACCGCGTTGCTCTCCGACCAATACTTTTGGCTGTAGTGACAATTGAATGATCATTGATGTCATAATCACGTGCCCAGCAACGGCTCTTACTCCATGGAAACCAGGAAAATTTGCAATTTTTCAACAGCTGCCGATGCCTGGCTAAATTCCGCATCTTTTGGCACCTTATTCATGTGGGTCTGTTGTCAGTTGTACTTTTTACAGCAGACTGTATCAAGTACCTTGTGTTTTTCACGTACAAATGGTGTGGTTTTTCTACACGTAGATAAAGACATTGAGACTGTCTTGGACTTAGAAATAAGACAATTGCTGGGTGAGTTAAATGGGCTTGGCCCAAAGATTTGAGGTCATCTGGGCTACCGAAGGGCACATAACTTATAGTCAAAAGTTGAATATAGTAATGACCAGTCGCGATTGTACAGAGTACAGTGTAGCCTGTTTCAATTAACAAAAACACCAGGCAAAAATGCAAAAGTGGAAAAACTGTTCCAGTGCAACTAGTAAGAGGCTAATCCGACGTATTTTGTGACGAGAAATCGAATGGTGCAATCCACGTTGCTCTCCGACCAATACTTTTGGCTGTAGTGACAATTGAATGATCATTGATGTCATAATCACGTGCCCAGAAACGGCTCTTACTCCATGGAAAACAGGGATATTTGCAATTTTTTAACAGCTGCCGATGCCTGGCCCAATTCCGCATGTTTTGGCACCTTATTCATGTGGGTCAGTGTTCAGTTGTACTTTTTACAGCAGACTGTATCAAGTACCTTGTGTTTTTTATGTACAAATGGTGTGGTTTTTCTACACGTAGATAAAGACATTGAGATTCTCTTCGACTTAGAAGTAAGGCAATTGCTGGGTGATTAAAATGGGCTTAGCCCAAAGATTTGTCGTCTTCTGGGCTACCGAAGGGGACATAACTTATAGTCAAAAGTTGAATATAGTAATGACCAGTCGCGATTGTACAGAGTACAGTGTAGCCGATTTCAATTAAGAAAAATACCATGCAAAAATGCAAAAGTGGAAAAAATGTTCCAGTGCTGCTGGTAAGAGGCTAATCCGACGTATTTTGTGACGAGAAATCGAATGGTGCAAACCGCGTTGCTCTCCGACCAATACTTTTGGCTGTAGCGACAATTGAATGATCATTGATGTCATAATCACGTGCCCAGCAACGGCTCTTACTCCATGGAAACCAGGGATATTTGCAATTTTTTAACAGCTGCAGATGCCTGGCCCAATTCCGCATCTTTTGGCACCTGATAAGTGTGGGTCAATGTTTAGTTGTACTTTTTACAGCAGACTGTACCAAGTACCTTGTGTTTTTTATGTACAAATGGTGTGGTTTTTCTACACGTAGATAAAGACATTGAGATTGTCTTGGACTTAGAAACAAGACAATTGCTGGGTGAGTTAAATGGGCTTGGCCCAAAGATTTCAGGTCTTCTGGGCTACCGAAGGGCACATAACTTATAGTCAAAAGTTGAATATAGTAATGACCAGTCGCGATTGTACAGAGTACAGTGTAGAGGGTTTCAATTAACAAAAAGACCAAGCAAAAATGCAAAAGTGGAAAAACTGTTCCAGTGCTACTAGTAAGAGGCTAACCCGACGTATTTTGTGACGAGAAATCGAATGGTGCAATCCGCGTTGCTCTCCGACCAATACTTTTGGCTGTAGCGACAATTGAATGATCATTTATGTCATAATCACGTGCCCAGCAACGGCTCTTACTCCATGGAAACCAGGGAAATTTGCAATTTTTCAACAGCTGCCGATGCCTGGCTCAATTCCGCATCTTTTGGCACCTTACTGAAGTGGGTCAGTGTTCAGTTGTACTTTTTACAGCAGACTGTATCAAGTACCTTGTGTTTTTCACGTACAAATGGTGTGGTTTTTCTACACGTAGATAAAGACATTGAGATTGTCTTGGACTTAGAAGTAAGGCAATTGCTGGGTGAGTTAAATGGGCTTAGCCCAAAGATTTGTCGTCTTCTGGGCTACCGAAGGGCACATAACTTATAGTCAAAAGTTGAATATAGTAATGACCAGTCGCGATTGTACAGAGTACAGTGTAGCCGATTTCAATTAACAAAAAGACCAGGCAAAAATGCAAAAGTGGAAAAACTGTTCCAGTGCAACTAGTAAGAGGCTAATCCGACGTATTTTGTGACGAGAAATCGAATGGTGCAATCCGCGTTGCTCTCCGACCAATACTTTTGGATGTAGTGACAATTGAATGATCATTGATGTCATAATCATGTGCCCAGCAACGGCTCTTACTCCATGGAAACCAGGGATATTTGCAATTTTTTAACAGCTGCCGATGCCTGGCCCAATTCCGCATCTTTTGGCACCTTATAAATGTGGGTCAGTGTTTAGTTGTACTTTTTACAGCAGACTGTATCAAGTACCTTTTTTTATGTACAAATGGTGTGGTTTTTCTACACGTAGATAAAGGCATTGAGATTGTCTTGGACTTAGAAGTAAGACAATTGCTGGGTGAGTTAAATGGGCTTGGCCCAAAGATTTCAGGTCTTCTGGGCTACCGCAGGGCACATAACTTATAGTCAAAAGTTGAATATATTAATGACCAGTCGCGATTGTACAGAGTACAGTGTAGCCGATTTTAATTAACAAAAAGACCATGCAAAAATGCAAAAGTGGAAAAACTGTTCCAGTGCTGCTGGTAAGAGGCTAATCCGACGTATTTTGTGACGAGATATCGAATGGTGCAAACCGCGTTGCTCTCCGACCAATACTTTTGGCTGTAGTGACAATTGAATGATCATTGATGTCATAATCACGTGCCCAGCAACGTCTCTTACTCCATGGAAACCAGGGAAATTTGCAATTTTTCAACAGCTGCCGATGCCTGGCTCAATTCCGCATCTTTTGGCACCTTATAAATGTGGGTCAGTGTTTAGTTGTACTTTTTACAGCTGACTGTATCAAGTACCTTGTGTTTTTCACGTACAAATGGTGTGGTTTTTCTACACGTAGATAAAGACATTGAGATTGTCTTGGACTTAGAAATAAGACAATTGCTGGGTGAGTTAAAAGGGCTTGGCCCAAAGATTTGAGGTCATCTGGGCTACCGAAGGGCATATAACTTATAGTCGAAAGTTGAATATAGTAATGACCAGTCGAGATTGTACAGAGTACAGTGTAGCCGGTTTCAATTAACAAAAAGACCAGGCAAAAATGCAAAATTGGAAAAATTGTTCCAGTGCTGCTGGTAAAAGGCTAATCCGACGTATTTTGTGACTACAAATCGAATGGTACAAACCGCGTTGCTCTCCGACCAACACTTTTGGCTGTAGTGACAATTGAATGATCATTGATGTCATAATCACGTGCCCAGCAACGGCTCTTACTCCATGGAAACCAGGGATATTTGCAATTTTTAACAGCTGTCGATGCCTGGCCCAATTCCGCATCTTTTGGCACCTTATTCATGTGGGTCTGTTGTCAGTTGTACTTTTTACAGCAGACTGTATCAAGTACTTGTGATTTTTATGTACAAAAGTGTGGTTTTTCTACACGTAGATAAAGACATTGAGATTGTCTTGGACTTAGAAGTAACACAATTGCTGGGTGAGTTAAATGGGCTGAGCCCAAAGATTTCAGGTCTTCTGGGCTACCGAAGGGCACATAACTTATAGTCAAAAGTTGAATATAGTAATGACCAGTCGCGATTGTACAGAGTACAGTGTAGCCGGTTTCAATTAACAAAAACACCAGGCAAAAATGCAAAAGTGGAAAAACTGTTCAGTGCTACTAGTAAGAGGCTAATCCGACGTATTTTGTGACGAGAATCGATGGTGCAAACCGCGTTGCTCTCCGACCAATACTTTTGGCTGTAGTGACAATTGAATGATCATTGATGTCATAATCACGTGCCCAGCAACGGCTCTTACTCCATGGAAACCAGGGATATTTGCAATTTTTTAACAGCTGCCGATGCCTGGCCCAATTCCGCATCTTTTGGCACCTTATAAATGTGGGTCAGTGTTTTAGTTGTACTTTTTACAGCAGACTGTATCAAGTACCTTTTTTTTTTATGTACAAATGGTGTGGTTTTTTCTACACGTAGATAAAGGCATTGAGATTGTCTTGGACTTAGAAGTAAGACTATTGCTGGGTGAGTTAATGGGCTTGGCCCAAAGATTTCAGGTCTTCTGGCTACGAAGGGCACATAACTTATAGTCAAAAGTTGAATATAGTAATGACCAGTCGCGATTGTACAGAGTACAGTGTAGCCGATTTCAATTAACAAAAAGACCAGGCAAAAATGCAAAATTGGAAAAAATTGTTCCAGTGCTGCTGGTAAAAGGCTAATCCGACGTATTTTGTGACTACAAATCGAATGGTACAAACCGCGTTGCTCTCCGACCAACACTTTGGCTGTAGTGACAATTGAATGATCATTGATGTCATAATCACGTGCCCAGCAACGGCTCTTACTCCATGGAAACCAGGATATTTGCAATTTTTAACAGCTGCCGATGCCTGGCCCAATTCCGCATCTTTTGGCACCTTATTCATGTGGGTCTGTTGTCAGTTGTACTTTTTACAGCAGACTGTTTTAAGTACCTTGTGATTTTTATGTACAAATGGTGTGGTTTTTCTACACGTAGATAAAGACATTGAGATTGTCTTCGACTTAGAAACAAGACAATTGCTGGGTGAGCTAAATGGGCTTGGCCCAAAGATTTTCAGGTCTTCTGGGCTACCGAAGGGCACATAACTTATAGTCAAAAGTTGAATATAGTAATGACCAGTCGCGATTGTACAGAGTACAGTGTAGCCGATTTCAATTAACAAAAGACCAGGCAAAAATGCAAAATTGGAAAAATTGTTCCAGTGCTGCTGGTAAAAGGCTAATCCGACGTATTTTGTGACGACAAATCGAATGGTACAAACCGCGTTGCTCTCCGACCAATACTTTTGGCTGTAGTGACAATTGAATGATCATTGATGTCATAATCACGTGCCCAGCAACGGCTCTTACTCCATGGAAACCAGGAAATTTGCAATTTTTCAACAGCTGCCGATGCTGGCTAAATTCCGCATCTTTTGGCACCTTATTCATGTGGGTCTGTTGTCAGTTGTACTTTTTACAGCAGACTGTATCAAGTACCTTGTGTTTTTCACGTACAAATGGTTGTGGTTTTTCTACACGTAGATAAAGACATTGAGACTGTCTTGGACTTAGAAATAAGACAATTGCTGGGTGAGTTAAATGGGCTTGGCCAAAGATTTGAGGTCATCTGGGCTACCGAAGGGCACATAACTTATAGTCAAAAGTTGAATATAGTAATGACCAGTCGCGATTGTACAGAGTACAGTGTAGCCTGTTTCAATTAACAAAAACACCAGGCAAAATGCAAAAGTGGAAAAACTGTTCCAGTGCAACTAGTAAGAGGCTAATCCGACGTATTTTGTGACGAGAAATCGAATGGTGCAATCCACGTTGCCTCTCCGACCAATACTTTTGGCTGTAGTGACAATTGAATGATCATTGATGTCATAATCACGTGCCCAGAAACGGCTCTTACTCCATGGAAAACAGGGATATTTGCAATTTTTAACAGCTGCCGATGCCTGGCCAATTCCGCATGTTTTGGCACCTTATTCATGTGGGTCAGTGTTCAGTTGTACTTTTTACAGCAGACTGTATCAAGTACCTTGTGTTTTTTATGTACAAATGGTGTGGTTTTTCTACACGTAGATAAAGACATTGAGATTCTCTTCGACTTAGAAGTAAGGCAATTGCTGGGTGATTAAAATGGGCTTAGCCCAAAGATTTGTCGTCTTCTGGGCTACCGAAGGGCACATAACTTATAGTCAAAAGTTGAATATAGTAATGACCAGTCGCGATTGTACAGAGTACAGTGTAAGCCGATTTCAATTAAGAAAAATACCATGCAAAAATGCAAAAGTGGAAAAAATGTTCCAGTGCTGCTGGTAAGAGGCTAATCCGACGTATTTTGTGACGAGAAATCGAATGGTGCAAACCGCGTTGCTCTCCGACCAATACTTTTGGCTGTAGCGACAATTGAATGATCATTGATGTCATAATCACGTGCCCAGCAACGGCTCTTACTCCATGGAAACCAGGGATATTTGCAATTTTTTAACAGCTGCAGATAACAGCTGCAGATGCCTGGCCCAATTCCGCATCTTTTGGCACCTGATAGTGTGGGTCAATGTTTAGTTGTACTTTTTACAGCAGACTGTACCAAGTACCTTGTGTTTTTTATGTACAAATGGTGTGGTTTTTCTACACGTAGATAAAGACATTGAGATTGTCTTGGACTTAGAAACAAGACAATTGCTGGGTGAGTTAAATGGGCTTGGCCCAAAGATTTCAGGTCTTCTGGGCTACCGAAGGGCACATAACTTATAGTCAAAAGTTGAATATAGTAATGACCAGTCGCGATTGTACAGAGTACAGTGTAGAGGGTTTCAATTAACAAAAAGACCAAGCAAAAATGCAAAGTGGAAAAACTGTTCCAGTGCTACTAGTAAGAGGCTAACCCGACGTATTTTGTGACGAGAAATCGAATGGTGCAATCCGCGTTGCTCTCCGACCAATACTTTTGGCTGTAGCGACAATGAATGATCATTTATGTCATAATCACGTGCCCAGCAACGGCTCTTACTCCATGGAAACCAGGGAAATTTGCAATTTTTCAACAGCTGCCGATGCCTGGCTCAATTCCGCATCTTTTGGCACCTTACTGAAGTGGGTCAGTGTTCAGTTGTACTTTTTACAGCAGACTGTATCAAGTACCTTGTGTTTTTTCACGTACAAATGGTGTGGTTTTTCTACACGTAGATAAAGACATTGAGATTGTCTTGGACTTAGAAGTAAGGCAATTGCTGGGTGAGTTAAATGGGCTTAGCCCAAAGATTTGTCGTCTTCTGGGCTACGAAGGGCACATAACTTATAGTCAAAAGTTGAATATAGTAATGACCAGTCGCGATTGTACAGAGTACAGTGTAGCCGATTTCAATTAACAAAAAGACCAGGCAAAAATGCAAAAGTGGAAAAACTGTTCCAGTGCAACTAGTAAGAGGCTAATCCGACGTATTTTGTGACGAGAAATCGAATGGTGCAATCCGCGTTGCTCTCCGACCAATACTTTTGGATGTAGTGACAATTCGAATGATCATTGATGTCATAATCATGTGCCCAGCAACGGCTCTTACTCCATGGAAACCAGGGATATTTGCAATTTTTTAACAGCTGCCGATGCCTGGCCCAATTCCGCATCTTTTGGCACCTTATAAATGTGGGTCAGTGTTTAGTTGTACTTTTTACAGCAGACTGTATCAAGTACCTTTTTTTATGTACAAAATGGTGTGGTTTTTCTACACGTAGATAAAGGCATTGAGATTGTCTTGGACTTAGAAGTAAGACAATTGCTGGGTGAGTTAAATGGGCTTGGCCCAAAGATTTCAGGTCTTCTGGGCTACCGCAGGGCACATAACTTATAGTCAAAAAGTTGAATATATTAATGACCAGTCGCGATTGTACAGAGTACAGTGTAGCCGATTTTAATAACAAAAAGACCATGCAAAAATGCAAAAGTGGAAAAACTGTTCCAGTGCTGCTTGGTAAGAGGCTAATCCGACGTATTTTGTGACGAGATATCGAATGGGTGCAAACCGCGTTGCTCTCCGACCAATACTTTTGGCTGTAGTGACAATTGAATGATCATTGATGTCATAATCACGTGCCCAGCAACGTCTCTTACTCCATGGAAACCAGGGAAATTTGCAATTTTTCAACAGCTGCCGATGCCTGGCTCAATTCCGCATCTTTTGGCACCTTATAATGTGGGTCAGTGTTTAGTTGTACTTTTTACAGCTGACTGTATCAAGTACCTTGTGTTTTTCACGTACAAATGGTGTGGTTTTTCTACACGTAGATAAAGACATTGAGATTGTCTTGGACTTAGAAATAAGACAATTGCTGGGTGAGTTAAAAGGGCTTGGCCCAAAGATTTGAGGTCATCTGGGCTACCGAAGGGCATATAACTTATAGTCGAAAGTTGAATATAGTAATGACCAGTCGAGATTGTACAGAGTACAGTGTAGCCGGTTTCAATTAACAAAAAGACCAGGCAAAAATGCAAAATTGGAAAAATTGTTCCAGTGCTGCTGGTAAAAGGCTAATCCGACGTATTTTGTGACTACAAATCGAATGGTACAAACCGCGTTGCTCTCCGACCAACACTTTTGGCTGTAGTGGACAATTGAATGATCATTGATGTCATAATCACGTGCCCAGCAACGGCTCTTACTCCATGGAAACCAGGGATATTTGCAATTTTTAACAGCTGTCGATGCCTGGCCCAATTCCGCATCTTTTGGCACCTTATTCATGTGGGTCTGTTGTCAGTTGTACTTTTTACAGCAGACTGTATCAAGTACCTTGTGATTTTTATGTACAAAAGGTGTGGTTTTTCTACACGTAGATAAAGACATTGAGATTGTCTTGGACTTAGAAGTAACACAATTGCTGGGTGAGTTAAAATGGGCTGAGCCCAAAGATTTCAAGGTCTTCTGGGCTACCGAAGGGCACATAACTTATAGTCAAAAGTTGAATAGTAATGACCAGTCGCGATTGTACAGAGTACAGTGTAGCCGATTTTAATTAACAAAAAGACCATGCAAAAATGCAAAAGTAGAAAAAATGTTCCAGTTCTGCTGGTGAGAGGTTAATCCGACGTATTTTGTGACGAGAAATCGAATGGTGCAATCCGCGTTGCTCTCCGACCAATACTTTTGGCTGTAGCGACAATTCAATGATCATTGATGTCATAATCACGTGCCCAGCAACGGCTCTTACTCCATGGAAACCAGGGATATTTGCAATTTTTTAACAGCTGCCGATGCCTGGCCCAATTCCGCATCTTTTGGCACCTTATAAATGTGAGTCAGTGTTTAGTTGTACTTTTTACAGCAGACTGTATCAAGTACCTTGTGTTTTTCACGTACAAATGGTGTGGTTTTTCTACACGTAGATAAAGACATTGAGATTGTCTTGGACTTAGAAATAAAACAATTGCTGGGTGAGTTAAATGGGCTTAGCCCAAAGATTTGAGGTCATCTGGGCTACCGAAGGGCACATAACTTATAGTCAAAAGTTGAATATAGTAATGACCAGTCGCGATTGTACAGAGTACAGTGTAGCCGGTTTCAATTAACAAAAACACCAGGCAAAAATGCAAAAGTGGAAAAACTGTTCCAGTGCAACTAGTAAGAGGCTAATCCGACGTATTTTGTGACGAGAAATCGAATGGTGCAATCCGCGTTGCTCTCCGACCAATACTTTTGGCTGTAATGACATTTGAATGATCATTGATGTCATAATCACGTGCCCAGCAACGGCTCTTACTCCATGGAAACCAGGGATATTTGCAATTTTTTAACAGCTGCCGATGCCTGGCCCAATTCCGCATCTTTTGGCACCTTATTCATGTGGGTCTGTTCTCAGTTGTACTTTTTACAGCAGACTGTATCAAGTACCTTGTGATTTTTATGTACAAAAGGTGTGGTTTTTCTACACGTAGATAAAGACATTGAGATTGTCTTGGACTTAGAAGTAACACAATTGCTGGGTAAGTTAAATAGGCTTAGCCCAAAGATTTCAGGTCTTCTGGGCTACCGAATTGCACATAACTTATAGTCAAAAGTTGAATATAGTAATGACCAGTCGCGATTGTACAGAGTACAGTGTAGCCGATTTCAATTAACAAAAAGACCAGGTAAAAATGCAAAAATCGAAAAACTGTACCAGTGCTGCTGGTAAGAGGCTAATCCGACGTAATTTGTGACGAGAAATCGAATGGTGCAAACCGCGTTGCTCTCCGACCAATACTTTTGGCTGTAGTGACAATTCAATGATCATTGATGTCATAATCACGTGCCCAGCAACGGCTCTTACTCCATGGAAACCAGGGAAATTTGCAATTTTTCAACAGCTGCCGATGCCTGGCTCAATTCCGCATCTTTTGGCACCTTACTCATGTGGGTCAGTGTTTAGTTGTACTTTTTACAGCAGACTGTATCAAGTACCTTGTGTTTTTTATGTACAAATGGTCTGGTTTTTCTACACGTAGATAAAGACATTGAGATTGTCTTGGACTTAGAAGTAAGACAATTGCTGGGTAAGTTAAATGGGCTTAGCCCAAAGATTTCAGGTCTTCTGGGATACCGAAGGGCACATAACTTATAGTCAAAAGTTGAATATAGTAATGACCAGTCGCGATTGTACAGAGTACAGTGTAGCCGATTTCAATTAACAAAAAGACCAGGTAAAAATGCAAAAGTGGAAAAACTGTTCCAGTGCTGCTGGTAAGACGCTAATCCGACGTATTTTGTGACGAGAAATCGAATGGTGCAAACCGCGTTGCTCTCCGACCAATACTTTTGGCTGTAGTGACAATTGAATGATCATTGATGTCATAATCACGTGCCCAGCAACGGCTCTTACTCCATGGAAACCAGGGAAATTTGCAATTTTTCAACAGCTGCCGATGCCTGGCTCAATTCCGCAACTTTTGGCACCTTACTGAAGTGGGTCAGTGTTCAGTTGTACTTTTTACAGCAGACTGTATCAAGTACCTTGTGTTTTTTATGTACAAATGGTGTGGTTTTTCAACACGTAGATAAAGACATTGAGATTGTCTTCGACTTAGAAGTAAGGCAATTCCTGGGTGAGTAAAATGGGCTTAGCGCAAAGATTTGTCGTCTTCTGGGCTACCGAAGGGCACATAACTTATAGTCAAAAGTTGAATATAGTAATGACCAGTCGCGATTGTACAGAGTACAGTGTAGCCGATTTCAATTAACAAAAAGACCATGCAAAAATGCAAAAGTGGAAAAAATGTTCCAGTGCTGCTGGTAAGAGGCTAATCCGACGTATTTTGTGACGAGTAATCGAATGGTGCAAACCGCGTTGCTCTCCGACCAATACTTTTGGCTGTAGTGACAATTCAATGATCATTGATGTCATAATCACGTGCCCAGCAACGGCTCTTACTCCATGGAAACCAGGGATATTTGCAATTTTTTAACAGCTGCCGATGCCTGGCCCAATTCCGCATCTTTTGGCACCTTATAAATGTGGGTCAGTGTTTAGTTTTACATTTTACAGCAGACTGTGTCAAGTACCTTGTGTTTTTCATGAACAAATGGTCTGGTTTTTCTACACGTAGATAAAGACATTGAGATTGTCTTGGACTTAGAAATAAGACAATTGCTGGGTGAGTTAAATGGGCTTGGCCCAAAGATTTCAGGTCTTCTGGGCTACCGAAGGGCACATAACTTATAGTCAAAAGTTGAATATAGTAATGACCAGTCGCGATTGTACAGAGTGCAGTGTAGCCGATTTCAATTAACAAAAACACCAGGCAAAAATGCAAAAGTGGAAAAACTGTTCCAGTGCTGCTGGTAAGAGGCTAATCCGACGTATTTTGTGACGACAAATCGAATGGTGCAAACCGCGTTGCTCTCCGACCAACACTTTTGGCTGTAGTGACAATTGAATGATCATTGATGTCATAATCACGTGCCCAGCAACGTCTTTTACTCCATGGAAACCAGGGAAATTTGCAATTTTTCAACAGCTGCCGATGCCTGTCTCAATTCCGCATCTTTTGGCACCTTACTGAAGTGGGTCAGTGTTCAGTTGTACTTTTTACAGCAGACTGTATCAAGTACCTTGTGTTTTTTATGTACAAAAGGTGTGGTTTTTCTACACGTAGATAAAGACATTGAGATTGTCTTGCACTTAGAAGTAACGCAATTGCTGGGTGAGTTAAATGGGCTTGGCCCAAAGATTTGTCGTCTTCTGGGCTACCGAAGGGCACATAACTTATAGTCAAAAGTTGAATATAGTAATGACCAGTCGCGATTGTACAGAGTACAGTGTATCCGATTTCAATTAACAAAAAGACCATGCAAAAATGCAAAAGTGGAAAAACTGTTCCAGTGCTGCTGGTAAGACGCTAATTCGACGTATTTTGTGACGAGAAATCGAATGGTGCAAACCGCGTTGCTCTCTGACCAATACTTTTGGCTGTAGTGACAATTCAATGATCATTTATGTCATAATCACGTGCCCAGTAACCGCTCTTACTCCATGGAAACCAGGGATATTTGCAATTTTTTAACAGCTGCCGATGCCTGGCTCAATTCCGCATCTTTTGGCACCTTATAAATGTGGGTCAGTGTTAAGTTGTACTTTTTACAGCAGACTGTATCAAGTACCTTGTGTTTTTTATGTACAAATGGTGTGGTTTTTCTACACGTAGATAAAGACATTGAGATTGTCTTCCTTTTAGAAGTAAGACAATTGCTGGGTGAGTTAAATGGGCTTAGCCCAAAGATTTGAGGTCTTCTGGGCTACCGAAGGGCACATAACTTATAGTCAAAAGTTGAATATAGTAATGACCAGTCGCGATTGTACAGAGTACAGTGTAGCCGATTTCAATTAACAAAAAGACCAGACAAAAATGCAAAAGTGGAAAAACTGTTCCAGTGCTGCTGGTAAGAGGCTAATCCGACGTATTTTGTGACGAGAAATCGAATGGTGCAAACCGCGTTGCTCTCCGACCAATACTTTTGGCTGTAGTGACAATTCAATGATCATTGATGTCATAATTACGTGCCCAGCAACGTCTTTTACTCCATGGAAACCAGGGAAATTTGCAATTTTTCAACAGCTGCCGATGCCTGGCTCAATTCCGCATCTTTTGGCATCTTACTAAAGTGGGTCAGTGTTCAGTTGTACTTTTTACAGCAGACTGTATCAAGTACCTTGTGTTTTTCACGTACATATGGTGTGGTTTTTCTACACGTAGATAAAGACATTGAGATTGTCTTGGACTTAGAAATAAGACAATTGCTGGGTGAGTTAAATGGGCTTGGCCTAAAGATTTGACGTCTTCTGGGCTACCAAAGGGCACATAACTTATAGTCAAAAGTTGAATATAGTAATGACCAGTCGCGATTGTACAGAGTACAGTGTAGCCGGTTTCAATTAACAAAAACAACAGGCAAAAATGCAAAATTGGAAAAATTGTTCCAGTGCTGCTGGTAAGAGGCTAATCCGACGTATTTTGTAACGACAAATCGAATGGTACAGACCGCGTTGCTCTCCGACCAATACTTTTGGCTGTAGTGACAATTGAATGATCATTTATGTCATAATCACGTGCCCAGCAACGGCTCTTACTCCATGGAAACCAGAGATATTTGCAATTTTTTAACAGCTGCCGATGCCTGGCCCAATTCCGCATCTTTTGGCACCTTATAAATGTGGGTCAGTGTTCAGTTGTACTTTTTACAGCAGACTATATCAAGTACCTTGTGTTTTTTATGTACAAATGGTGTGGTTTTTCTACACGTAGATAAAGACATTGAGATTGTCTTGGACTTAGAAGTAAGACAATTGCTGGGTGAGTTAAATGGGCTTGGCCCGAAGATTTCAGGTCTTCTGGGCTACCGAAGGGCACATAACTTATAGTCAAAAGTTGAATATAGTAATGACCAGTCGCGATTGTACAGAGTACAGTGTAGCCGGTTTCAATTAACAAAAACACCAGGCAAAAATGCAAAAGTGGAAAAACTGTTTCAGTGCTACTAGTAAGAGGCTAATCCGACGTATTTTGTGACGAGAAATCGAATGGTGCAATCCGCGTTGCTCTCCGACCAATACTTTTGGCTGTAGCGACAATTGAATGATCATTTATGTCATAATCACGTGCCCAGCAACGGCTCTTACTCCATGGAAACCAGGGAAATTTGCAATTTTTCAACAGCTGCCGATGCCTGGCTCAATTCCGCATTTTTAAAACCTTACTGAAGTGGGTCAGTGTTCAGTTGTACTTTTTACAGCAGACTGTATCAAGTACCTTGTGTTTTTCACGTACAAATGGTGTGGTTTTTCTACACGTAGATAAAGACATTGAGATTGTCTTGGACTTAGAAGTAAGGCAATTGCTGGGTGAGTTAAATGGGCTTAGCCCAAAGATTTGACGTCTTCTGGGCTACCGAAGGGCACATAACATATAGTCAAAAGTTGAATATAGTAATGACCAGTCGCGATTGTACAGAGTACAGTGTAGCCGGTTTCAATTAACAAAAAGACCAGGTAAAAATGCAAAAATGGACAAAATGCTCCAGTGCTGCTGGTAAGAGGCTAATCCGACGTATTTTGTGACGAGAAATCGAATGGTGCAAACCGCGTTGCTCTCCGACCAATACTTTTGGCTGTAGCGAGAATTCAATGATCATTGATGTCATAATCTTGTGCCCAGTAACGGCTCTTACTCCATGGAAACCAGGAAAATTTGCAATTTTTCAACAGCTGCCGATGCCTGGCCCAATTCCGCATCTTTTGGCACCTTATAAATGTGGGTCAGTGTTTAGTTGTACTTTTTACAGCAGACTGTATCAAGTACCTTGTGTTTTTCACGTACAAATGGTGTGGTTTTTCTACACGTAGATAAAGACATTGAGATTGTCTTGGACTTAGAAATAAGACAATTGCTGGGTGAGTTAAATGGGCTTGGCCCAAATATTTGACGTCTTCTGGGCTACCGAAGGGCACACAACTTATAGTCAAAAGTTGAATATAGTAATGACCAGTCGCGATTGTACAGAGTACAGTGTAGCCGGTTTTATTTAACAAAAAGACCAGGCAAAAATGCAAAAGTGGAAAAACTGTTCCAGTGCAACTAGTAAGAGGCTAATCCGACGTATTTTGTGACCAGAATTTGAATGGTGCAATCCGCGTTGCTCTCCGACCAATACTTTTGGCTGTAGCGACAATTGAATGATCATTTATGTCATAATCACGTGCCCAGCAACGGCTCTTTCTCCATGGAAACCAGGGATATTTGCAATTTTTCAACAGCTGCCGATGGCTGGCTCAATTCCGCATCTTTTGGCATCTTACTGAAGTGGGTCAGTGTTAAGTTGTACTTTTTACAGCAGACTGTATCAAGTACCTTGTGTTTTTCACGTACAAATGGTGTGGTTTTTCTACACGTAGATAAAGACATTGAGATTGTCTTGGACTTAGAAGTAAGGCAATTGCTGGGTGAGTTAAATGCGCTTAGCCCAAAGATTTGACGTCTTCTGGGCTACCGAAGGGCACATAACATATAGTCAAAAGTTGAATATAGTAATGACCAGTCGCGATTGTACATAGTACAGTGTAGCCGATTTCAATTAACAAAAAGACCAGGCAAAAATGCAAAATTCGAAAAATTGTTCCAGTGCAACTAACAAGAGGCTAATCCGACGTATTTTGTGACGACAAATCGAATGGTGCAAACCGCGTTGCTCTCCGACCAATACTTTTGGCTGTAGTGACAATTGAATGGTCATTGATGTCATAATCACGTGCCCAGCAACGGCTCTTACTCCATGGAAACCAGGGAAATTTGCAATTTTTCAACAGCTGCCGATGCCTGGCTAAATTCCGCATCTTTTGGCACCTTATAAGTGTGGGTCTGTTGTCTGTTGTACTTTTTACAGCAGACTGTATCAATTACCTTGTGATTTTTATGTGCAAAAGGTGTGGTTTTTCTACACGTAAATAAAGACATTGAGATTGTCTTGCACTTAGAAGTAACACAATTGCTGGGTGAGTTAAATGCGTCTAGCCCAAAGATTTCAGGATTTCTGGGCTACCGAAGGGCACATAACTTATAGTCAAAAGTTGAATATAGTAATGACCAGTCGCGATTGTACAGAGTACAGTGTAGCCGATTTCAATCAACAAAAACACCAGGCAAAAATGGAAAAGTGGAAAAACTGTTCCAGTGCTGCTGGTAAGAGGCTAATCCGACGTATTTTGTGACGAGAAATCGAATGGTGCAAACCGCGTTGCTCTCCAACCAATACTTTTGGCTGTAGTGACAATTGAATGATCATTGATGTCATAATCACGTGCCCGGCAACGTCTCTTACTCCATGGAAACCAGGGAAATTTGCAATTTTTCAACAGCTGCCGATGCCTGGCTCAATTCCGCATCTTTTGGCACCTTACTGAAGTGGGTCAGTGTTCAGTTGTACTTTTTACAGCAGACTGTATCAAGTACCTTGTGTTTTTCACGTACAAATGGTGTGGTTTTTCTACACGTAGATAAAGACATTGAGATTGTCTTGGACTTAGAAATAAGACAATTGCTGGGTGAGTTAAATGGGCTTGGCCCAAAGATTTGACGTCTTCTGCGCTACCGAAGGGCACATAACATATAGTCAAAAGTTGAATATAGTAATGACCAGTCGCGATTGTACAGAGTACAGTGTAGCCGATTTCAATTAACAAAAACAACAGGCAAAAATGCAAAAGTGGAAAAAATGTTTCAGTGCTGCTGGTAAGAGGCTAATCCGACGTATTTTGTGAGGAGAAATCGAATGGTGCAAACCGCGTTGCTCTCCGACCAATACTTTTGGCTGTAGCGACAACTGAATGATCATTGATGTCATAATCACGTGCCCAGCAACGGCTCTTACTCTATGGAAACCAGGGATATTTGCAATTTTTTAACAGTTGCCGATGCCTGGCCCAATTCCGCATCTTTTGGCACCTGATAAATGTGGGTCAGTGTTTAGTTGTACTTTTTACAGCAGACTGTATCAAGTACCTTGTGTTTTTTATGTACAAATGGTGTGGTTTTTCTACACGTAGATAAAGACATTGAGATTGTCTTGGACTTAGAAATAAGACAATTGCTGGGTGAGTTAAATGGGCTTGGCCTAAAGATTTGACGTCTTCTGGGCTACAAAGGGCACATAACTTATAGTCAAAAGTTGAATATAGTAATGACCAGTCGCGATTGTACAGAGTACAGTGTAGCCGGTTTCAATTAACAAAAACAACAGGCAAAAATGCAAAATTGGAAAAATTGTTCCAGTGCTGCTGGTAAGAGGCTAATCCGACGTATTTTGTAACGACAAATCGAATGGTACAGACCGCGTTGCTCTCCGACCAATACTTTTGTTGGCTGTAGTGACAATTGAATGATCATTGATGTCATAATTACGTGCCCAGCAACGGCTCTTACTCCATGGAAACCAGGAAAATTTGCAATTTTTCAACAGCTGCCGATGCCTGGCTAAATTCCGCATCTTTTGGCACCTTATTCATGTGGGTCTGTTGTCAGTTGTACTTTTTACAGCAGACTGTATCAATTACCTTGTGATTTTTATGTACAAAAGGTGTGGTTTTTCTACACGTAAATAAAGACATTGAGATTGTCTTGCACTTAGAAGTAACACAATTGCTGGGTGAGTTAAATGCGCTTAGCCCAAAGATTTCAGGTTTTCTGGGCTACCGAAGGGCACATAACTTATAGTCAAAAGTTGAATATAGTAATGACCAGTCGCGATTGTACAGAGTACAGTGTAGCCGATTTCAATTAACAAAAAGACCAGGCCAAAAATGCAAAATTTTAAAAAAGTGTTCCAGTGCTGCTGATAAGAGGCTAATCCGACGTATTTTGTGACGACAAATGGAATGGTGCAAACCGCGTTGCTCTCCGACCAATACTTTTGGCTGTAGTGACAATTGAATGATCATTGATGTCATAATCACGTGCCCAGCAACGTCTCTTACTCCATGGAAACCAGGGAAATTTGCAATTTTTCAACAGCTGCCGATGCCTGGCTCAATTCCGCATCTTTTGGCACCTTATAAATGTGGGTCAGTGTTTAGTTGTACTTTTTACAGCAGACTGTATCAAGTACCTTGTGTTTTTCACGTACAAATGGTGTGGTTTTTCTACACGTAGATAAAGACATTGAGATTGTCTTGCACTTAGAAGTAACACAATTGCTGGGTAAGTTAAATGGGCTTGGCCCAAAGATTTGTCGTCTTCTGGGCTACCGAAGGGCACATAACTTATAATCAAAAGTTGAATATAGTAATGACCAGTCGCGATTGTACAGAGTACAGTGTAGTCGATTTCAATTAACAAAAAGACCAGGCAAAAATTCAAAAGTGGAAAAAATGTTCCAGTGCTGCTGGTAAGAGGCTAATCCGACGTATTTTGTGACGAGAAATCGAATGGTGCAAACGCGTTGCTCTCCGACCAATACTTTTGGCTGTAGTGACAATTGAATGATCATTGATGTCATAATCACGTGCCCAGCAACGTCTCTTACTCCATGGAAACCAGGGAAATTTGCAATTTTTCAACAGCTGCCGATGGCTGGCTCAATTCCGCATCTTTTGGCACCTTACTGAAGTGGGTCAGTGTTAAGTTGTACTTTATACAGCAGACTGTATCAAGTATCTTGTGTTTTTTTATGTACAAATGGTGTGGTTTTTCTACACGTAGATAAAGACATTGAGATTGTCTTGCACTTAGAAGTAACACAATTGCTGGGTAAGTTAAATGGCTTGGCCCAAAGATTTGTCGTCTTCTGGGCTACCGAAGGGCACATAACTTATAATCAAAAGTTGAATATAGTAATGACCAGTCGCGATTGTAGAGAGTACAGTGTAGTCGATTTCAATTAACAAAAAGACCAGGCAAAAATTCTAAAGTGGAAAAAATGTTCCAGTGCTGCTGGTAAGACGCTAATCCGACGTATTTTGTGACGAGAAATCGAATGGTGCAAACCGCGCTGCTCTCCGACCAATACTTTTGGCTGTAGGGACAATTGAATGATCATTGATGTCATAATCACGTGCACAGCAACGTCTGTTACTCCATGGAAACCAGGGAAATTTGCAATTTTTCAACAGCTGCCGATGGCTGGCTCAATTCCGCATCTTTTGGCACCTTACTGAAGTGGGTCAGTGTTAAGTTGTACTTTATACAGCAGACTGTATCAAGTACCTTGTGTTTTTTTATGTACAAATGGTGTGGTTTTTCTACACGTAGATAAAGACATTGAGATTGTCTTGCACTTAGAAGTAAGGCAATTGCTGGGTGAGTTAAATGGGCTTGGCCCAAAGATTTGTCGTCTTCTGGGCTACCGAAGGGCACATAACTTATAGTCAAAAGTTGAATATAGTAATGACCAGTCGCGATTGTACAGAGTACAGTGTAGCCGATTTCAATTAACAAAAAGACCAGGCAAAAATGCAAAAGTGGAAAAAATGATCCAGTGCTGCTGACAAGAGGCTAATCCGACGTATTTTGTGACGAGAAATCGAATGGTGCAATCCGCGTTGCTCTCCGACCAATACTTTTGGCTGTAGCGACAATTGAATGATCATTGATGTCATAATCACGTGCCCAGCAACGGTCTCTTACTCCATGGAAAACCAGGGAAATTTGCAATTTTCCAACAGCTGCCGATGCCTAGCTCAATTCCGCATCTTTTGGCACCTTACTGAAGTGGGTCAGTGTTCAGTTGTACTTTTTACAGCAGACTGTATCAAGTACCTTGTGTTTTTTACGTACAAATGTTGTGGTTTTTCTACACGTAGATAAAGACATTGAGATTGTCCTTGGACTTAGAAATAAGACAATTGCTGCGTGAGTTAAATGGGCTTGGCCCAAAGATTTCAGGTCTTCTGGGCTACCGAAGGGCACGTAACTTATAGTCAAAAAGTTGAATATAGTAATGACCAGTCGCGATTGTACAGAGTACAGTGTAGCCGGTTTCAATTAACAAAAACACCAGGCAAAAATGCAAAAGTGGAAAAACTGTTCTAGTGCTACTAGTAAGAGGCTAATCCGACGTATTTTGTGACGAAAAATCGAATGGTACAATCCGCGTTGCTCTCCGACCAATACTTTTGGCTGTAGCGACAATTGAATGATCATTGATGTCATAATCACGTGCCCAGCAACGGCTCTTACTCCATGGAAACCAGGAAAATTTGCAATTTTTCAACAGATGCCGATGCCTGGCTAAATTCCGCATCTTTTGGCACCTTATTCATGTGGGTCTGTTGTCAGTTGTACTTTTTACAGCAGACTGTATCAAGTACCTTGTGTTTTTCATGTACAAATGGTGTGGTTTTTTCTACACGTAGATAAAGACATTGAGATTGTCTTCGACTTAGAAGTAAGGCAATTGCTGGAGAGTTAAATGGGCTTAGCCCAAAGATTTGACGTCTTCTGGGCTACCGAAGGGCACATAACATATAGTCAAAAGTTGAATATAGTAATGACCAGTCGCGATGGTACATAGTACAGTGTAGCCGATTTTAATTAACAAAAAGACCAGGCAAAAATGCAAAATTCGAAAAATTGTTCCAGTGCTGCTGACAAGAGGCTAATCCGACGTATTTTGTGACGACAAATCGAATGGTGCAAACCGCGTTGCTCTCCGACCAATACTTTTGGCTGTAGTGACAATTGAATGATCATTGATGTCATAATCACGTGCCCAGCAACGTCTCTTACTCCATGGGAAACCAGGAAAATTTGCAATTTTTCAACAGCTGCCGATGCTGGCTTAATTCCGCATCTTTTGGCACCTTATTCATGTGGGTCTGTAGTCAGTTGTACTTTTTACAGCAGACTGTATCAAGTACCTTGTGATTTTTAGGTACAAATGTGTGGTTTTTCTACACGTAGATAAAGACATTGAGATTGTCTTGCACTTAGAAGTAACACAATAGCTGGGTGAGTTAAATGCCGCTTAGCCCAAAGATTTCAGGTCTTCTGGGCTACCGAAGGGCACATAACTTATAGTCAAAAGTTAAATATAGTAATGACCAGTCGCGATTGTACAGAGTACGGTGTAGCCGATTTCAGTTAACAAAAAGACCAGGTAAAAATGCAAAGTGGAAAAACTGTTCCAGTGCAGCTGGTAAGAGGCTAATCCGACGTATTTTGTGACGAGAAATCGAATGGTGCAAACCGCGTTGCTCTCCGACCAATACTTTTGGCTGTAGTGACAATTGAATGATCATTGATGTCATAATCACGTGCCCAGCAACGGCTCTTACTCCATGGAAACCAGGGATATTTGCAATTTTTTAACAGCTGCCGATGCCTGGCTAAATTCTGCATCTTTTGGCACCTTATTCATGTGGGTCTGTTGTCAGTTGTACTTTTTACAGCAGACTGTCTCAAGTACCTTGTGATTTTTAGGTACAAATGGTGTGGTTTTTCTACACGTAGATAAAGACATTGAGATTGTCTTGCACTTAGAAGTAACACAATAGCTGGGTGAGTTAAATGCGCTTAGCCCAAAGATTTCAGGTCTTCTGGGCTACCGAAGGGCACATAACTTATAGTCAAAAGTTGAATATAGTAATGACCAGTCGCGATTGTACAGAGTACAGTGTAGCCGATTTCAATTAACAAAAAGACCAGGTAAAAATGCAAAAGTGGAAAAACTGTTCCAGTGGAGCTGGTAAGCGGCTAATCCGACGTATTTTGTGACGAGAAATCGAAATGGTGCAATCCGCGTTGCTCTCCGACCAATACTTTTGGCTGTAGTGACAATTGAATGATCATTGATGTCATAATCACGTACCCAGGAACGGCTCTTACTCCATGGAAACCAGGAAAATTTGCAATTTTTCAACAGCTGCCGATGCCTGGCTCAATTCCGCATCTTTTGGCATCTTACTGAAGTGGGTCAGTGTTAAGTTGTACTTTTTACAGCAGACTGTATCAAGTACCTTGTGTTTTTCATGTACAAATGGTGTGGTTTTTCTACACGTAGATAAAGACATTGAGATTGTCTTGGACTTAGAATTAAGGCAATTGCTGGGTGAGTTAAATGGGCTTTAGCCCAAAGATTTCAGGTCTTCTGGGCTACCGAAGGGCACATAAAATATAGTCAAAAGTTGAATATAGTAATGACCAGTCGCGATGGTACATAGTACAGTGTAGCCGATTTCAATTAACAAAAGACCAGGCAAAAATGCAAAATTCGAAAAATTGTTCCAGTGCTGCTGACAAGAGGCTAATCCGACGTATTTTGTGACGACAAATCGAATGGTGCAAACGGCGTTGCTCTCCGACCAATACTTTTGGCTTGTAGTGACAATTGAATGGTCATTGATGTCATAATCACGTGCCCAGCAACGGCTCTTACTCCATGGAAACCAGGGAAATTTGCAATTTTTCAACAGCTGCCGATGCCTGGCTAACTTCCGCATCTTTTGGCACCTTATAAATGTGGGTCTGTTGTCAGTTGTACTTTTTACAGCAGACTATATCAAGCACCTTGTGAATTTTATGTACAAAAGGTGTGGTTTTTCTACACGTAAATAAAGACATTGAGATTGTCTTGGACTTAGAAGTAACACAATTGCTGGGTGAGTTAAATGGGCTTGGCCCAAAGATTTGTCGTCTTCTGGGCTACCGAAGGGCACATAACTTATAGTCAAAAGTTGAATATAGTAATGACCAGTCGCGATTGTACAGAGTACAGTGTACTCGGTTTCAATTAACAAAAACACCAGGCAAAAATGCAAAAGTGGAAAAACTGTTCCAGTGCTACTAGTAAGAGGCTAATCCGACGTATTTGTGACGAGAAATCGAATGGTGCAATCCGCGTTGCTCTCCGACCAATACTTTTGGCTGTAGCGACAATTGAATGATCATTGATGTTATAATCACGTGCGTAGCAACGGCTCTTACTCCATGGAAACCAGGGATATTTGCAATTTTTTTAACAGCTGCCGATGCCTGGCTAAATTCTGCAATCTTTTGGCACCTTATTCATGTGGGTCTGTTGTCAGTTGTACTTTTTACAGCAGACTGTCTCAAGTACCTTGTGATTTTTAGGTACAAATGGTGTGGTTTTTCTACACGTAGATAAAGACATTGAGATTGTCTTGCACTTAGAAGTAACACAATAGCTGGGTGAGTTAAATGCGCTTAGCCCAAAGATTTGTCGTCTTCTGGGCTACCGAAGGGCACATAACTTATAGTCAAAAGTTGAATATAGTAATGACCAGTCGCGATTGTACAGAGTACAGTGTAGCCGATTTCAATTAACAAAAAGACAGGTAAAAATGCAAAAGTGGAAAAACTGTTCCAGTGGAGCTGGTAAGCGGCTAATCCGACGTATTTTGTGACGAGAAATCGAATGGTGCAATCCGCGTTGCTCTCCGACTAATACTTTTGGCTGTAGTGACAATTGAATGATCATTGATGTCATAATCACGTACCCAGGAACGGCTCTTACTCCATGGAAAACAGGAAAATTGCAATTTTTCAACAGCTGCCGATGCCTGGCTCAATTCCGCATCTTTTGGCATCTTACTGAAGTGGGTCAGTGTTCAGTTGTACTTTTTACAGCAGACTGTATCAAGTACCTTGTGTTTTTTTCATGTACAAATGGTGTGGTTTTTCTACACGTAGATAAAGACATTGAGATTGTCTTGGACTTAGAATTAAGGCAATTGCTGGGTGAGTTAAATGGGCTTAGCCCAAAGATTGTCGTCTTCTGGGCTACCGAAGGGCACATAACATATAGTCAAAAGTTGAATATAGTAATGACCAGTCGCGATGGTACATAGTACAGTGTAGCCGATTTCAATTAACAAAAAGACCAGGCAAAAATGCAAAATTCGAAAAATTGTTCAGTGCTGCTGACAAGAGGCTAATCCGACGTATTTTGTGACGACAAATCGAATGGTGCAAACCGCGTTGCTCTCCGACCAATACTTTTGGCTGTAGTGACAATTGAATGGTCATTGATGTCATAATCACGTGCCCAGCAACGGCTCTTACTCCATGGAAACCAGGGAAATTTGCAATTTTGCAACAGCTGCCGATGCCTGGCTAACTTCCGCATCTTTTGGCACCTTATTCATGTGGGTCTGTTGTCAGTTGTACTTTTTACAGCAGACTATATCAAGTACCTTGTGAATTTTATGTACAAAAGGTGTGGTTTTTCTACACGTAATAAAGACATTGAGATTGTCTTGGACTTAGAAGTAACACAATTGCTGGTGAGTTAAATGGGCTTGGCCCAAAGATTTCAGGTCTTCTGGCTACCGAAGGGCACATAACTTATAGTCAAAAGTTGAATTATAGTAATGACCAGTCGCGATTGTACAGAGTACAGTGTACCCGGTTTAATTAACAAAAAACACCAGGCAAAAATGCAAAAGTGGAAAAACTGTTCCAGTGCTACTAGTAAGAGGCTAATCCGACGTATTTTGTGGACGAGAAATCGAATGGTGCAATCCGCGTTGCTCTCCGACCAATACTTTGGCTGTAGCGACAATTGAATGATCATTGATGTCATAATCACGTGCGTAGCAACGGCTCTTACTCCGTGGAAACCAGGAAAATTTGCAATTTTTCAACAGCTGCCGATGCCTGGCTAAATTTCCGCATCTTTTGGCACCTTATTCATGTGGGTCTGTAGTCAGTTGTACTTTTTACAGCAGACTGTATCAAGTACCTTGTGATTTTTAGGTACAAATGGTGTGGTTTTTCTACACGTAGATAAAGACATTGAGATTGTCTTGGACTTAGAGTAACACATAGCTGGGTGAGTTAAATGCGCTTAGCCCAAAGATTTCAGGTCTTCTGGGCTACCGAAGGGCACATAACTTATAGTCAAAAGTTGAATATAGTAATGACCAGTCGCGATTGTACAGAGTACAGTGTAGCCGATTTCAATTAACAAAAAGACCAGGTAAAAATGCAAAAGTGGAAAAACTGTTCCAGTGCTGCTGGTAAGAGGCTAATCCGACGTATTTTGTGACGAGAAATCGAATGGTGCAAACCGCGTGCTCTCCGACCAATACTTTTGGCTGTAGTGACAATTGAATGATCATTGATGTCATAATCACGTGCCCAGCAACGGCTCTTACTCCCATGGAAACCAGGGATATTTGCAATTTTTTAACAGCTGCCGATTGCCTGGCCCAATTCCGCATCGTTTGGCACCTTATTCATGTGGGTCTGTTTTCCGTTGTACTTTTTACAGCAGACTGTATAAAGTACCTTGTGATTTTTAGGTACAAATGGTGTGGTTTTTCTACACGTAGATAAAGACATTGAGATTGTCTTGGACTTAGAAATAAGACAATTGCTGGGTGAGTAAAATGGGCTTGGCCCAAAGATTTCAGGTCTTCTGGGCTACCAAAGGACACATAACTTATAGTCAAAAGTTGAATATAGTAATGACCAGTCGCGATTGTACAGAGTACAGTGTAGCCGGTTTCAATTAACAAAAAGACCAGGCAAAAATGCAAAAGTGGAAAAACTGTTCCAGTGCTGCTGGTAAGAGGCTAATCCGACGTATTTTGTGAGGAGAATCGAATGGTGCAAACGGCGTTGCTCTCCGACCAACACTTTTGGCTGTAGCGACAATTGAATGATCATTTATGTCATAATCACGTGCCCAGCAACGGCTCTTACTCCATGGAACCAGGATATTTGCAATTTTTTAACAGCTGCCGATGCCTGGCTAAATTCCGCATCTTTTGGCACCTTATAAATGTGGGTCAGTGTTTAGTTGTACTTTTTACAGCAGACTGTATCAAGTACCTTGTGATTTTTATGTACAAATGGTGCGGTTTTTCTACACGTAGATAAAGACATTGAGATTGTCTTGGACTTAGAAATAAGACAATTGCTGGGTGAGTAAAATGGGCTTGGCCCAAAGATTTCAGGTCTTCTGGGCTACCGAAGGGCACATAACTTATAGTCAAAAGTTGAATATAGTAATGACCAGTCGCGATTGTACAGAGTACAGTGTAGCCGATTTCAATTAACAAAAAGACCAGGCAAAAATGCAAATGTGGAAAAACTGTTCCAGTGCAACTAGTAAGAGGCTAATCCGACGTATTTTGTGACCAGAATTTGAATGGTGCAATCCGCGTTGCTCTCCGACCAATACTTTTGGCTGTAGCGACAATTGAATGATCATTGATGTCATAATCACGTGCGTAGCAACGGCTCTTTCTCCATGGAAACCAGGGATATTTGCAATTTTTCAACAGCTGCCGATGCCTGGCTAAATTCCGCATCTTTTGGCACCTTACTGAAGTGGGTCAGTGTTCAGTTGTACTTTTTACAGCAGACTGTATCAAGTACCTTGTGATTTTTAGGTACAAAAGGTGTGGTTTTTCTACACGTAGATAAAGACATTGAGATTGTCTTCGACTTAGAAGTAAGGCAAATGCTGGGTGAGTTAAATGGGCTTAGCCCAAAGATTTGACGTCTTCTGGGCTACCGAAGGGCACATAACATATAGTCAAAAGTTGAATATAGTAATGACCAGTCGCGATGGTACATAGTACAGTGCAGCCGATTTCAATTAACAAAAAGACCAGGCAAAAATGCAAAAGTGGAAAAACTGTTCCAGTGCTGCTGACAAGAGGCTAATCCGACGTATTTTGTGACGACAAATCGAATGGTGCTAACCGCGTTGCTCTCCGACCAATACTTTTGGCTGTAGTGACAATTGAATGGTCATTGATGTCATAATCACGTGCCCAGCAACGGCTCTTACTCCATGGAAACCAGGGAAATTTGCAATTTTTCAACAGCTGCGGATGCCTGGCTAAATTCCGCATCTTTTGGCACCTTATTCATGTGGGTCTGTTGTCAGTTGTACTTTTTACAGCAGACTATATCAAGTACCTTGTTTATTTTATGTACAAAAGGTGTGGTTTTTCTACACGTAAATAAAGACATTGAGATTGTCTTCTACTTAGAAGTAACACAATTGCTGGGTGAGTTAAATGCGCTAAGCCCAAAGATTTCAGGTCTTCTGGGCTACCGAAGGGCACATAACTTATAGTCAAAAGTTGAATATAGTAATGACCAGTCGCGATTGTACAGAGTACAGTGTAGCCGATTTCAATTAACAAAAAGACCAGGTAAAAATGCAAAAGTTGAAAAACTGTTCAGTGCTGCTGGTAAGAAGCTAATCCGACGTATTTTTGTGACGAGAAGTCGAATGGTGCAATCCGCGTTGCTCTCCGACCAATACTTTTGGCTGTAGTGACAATTGAATGATCATTGATGTCATAATCACGTGCCCAGCAACGGCTCTTACTCCATGGAAACCAGGGAAATTTGCAATTTTTCAACAGCTGCCGATGCCTGGCTCAATTCCGCATCTTTTGGCACCTTATTCCTGTGGATCTGTGGTCAGTTGTACTTTTTACAGCAGACTGTATCAAGTACCTTGTGTTTTTCACGTACAAATGGTGTGGTTTTTCTACACGTAGATAAAGACATTGAGATTGTCTTGCACTTAGAAGTAACACAATTGCTGGGTGAGTTAAATGGGCTTGGCCCAAAGATTTGTCGTCTTCTGGGCTACCGAAGGGCACATAACTTATAGTCAAAAGTTGAATATAGTAATGACCAGTCGCGATTGTACAGAGTACAGTGTAGCCGATTTCAATTAACAAAAAGACCATGCAAAAATGCAAAAGTGAAAAAAAATGCTCCAGTGCTGCTGGTAAGAGGCTAATCCGACGTATTTTGTGGCGAGAAATCGAATGGTGCAAACCGCGTTGATCTCCGACCAATACTTTTGGCTGTAGTGACAATTCAATGATCATTGATGTCATAATCACGTGCCCAGCAACGTCTCTTACTCCGTGGAAACCAGGGAAATTTGCAATTTTTCAACAGCTGCCGATGCCTGGCTCAATTCCGCATCTTTTGGCACCTTACTGAAGTGGGTCAGTGTTCAACTGTACTTTTTACAGCAGACTGTATCAAGTACCTTGTGTTTTTCACGTACAAATGGTGTGGTTTTTCTACACGTAGATAAAGACATTGAGATTGTCTCGCACTTAGAAGTAAGGGCAATTGCTGGGTGAGTTAAATGGGCTTAGCCCAAAGATTTGACGTCTTCTGGCTACCGAAGGGGCACATAACTTTATAGTCAAAAGTTGAATATAGTAATGACCAGTCGCGATTGTACAGAGTACAGTGTAGCCGATTTCAATTAACAAAAACAACAGGTAAAAATGCAAAAGTGGAAAAACTGTTCCGGTGCAACTAGTAAGAGGCTAATCCGACGTATTTTGTGACGAGAAATCGAATGGTGCAATCCGCGTTGCTCTCCGACCAATACTTTTGGCTGTAGCGACAATTGAATGATCATTGATGTTATAATCACGTGCGTAGCAACGGCTCTTACTCCATGGAAAACCAGGGATATTTGCAATTTTTTAACAGCTGCCGATGCCTGGCTCAATTCCGCATCTTTTGGCACCTTACTGAAGTGGGTCAGTGTTCAGTTGTACTTTTTACAGCAGACTGTATCAAGTACCTTGTGTTTTTCACGTACAAATGGTGTGGTTTTCTACACGTAGATAAAGACATTGAGATTGTCTTCGACTTAGAAGTAAGGCAATTGCTGGGTGAGTTAAATGGGCTTAGCCCAAAGATTTGTCGTCTTCTGGGCTACCGAAGGGCACATAACTTATAGTCAAAAGTTGAATATAGTAATGACCAGTCGCGATGGTACATAGTACAGTGTAGCCGATTTCAATTAACAAAAAGACCAGGCAAAAATGCAAAATTCGAAAAATTTTTCCAGTGCTGCTGGTAAGAGGCTACTCCGACGTATTTTGTGACGACAAATCGAATGGTGCAAACCGCGTTGCTCTCCGACCAATACTTTTGGCTGTAGTGACAATTCAATGATCATTGATGTCATAATCACGTGCCCAGCAACGTCTCTTTTCCATGGAAACCAGGAAAATTTGCAATTTTTCAACAGCTGCCGATGCCTGGCTAAATTCCGCATCTTTTGGCACCTTATTCATGTGGGTCTGTTGTCAGTTGTACTTTTTACAGCAGACTGTATCAAGTACCTTGTGTTTTTTATGTACAAAAGCTGTGGTTTTTCTACACGTAGATAAAGACATTGAGATTGTCTTCGACTTAGAAGTAAGGCAATTGCTGGGTGAGTTAAATGGGCTTAGCCCAAAGATTTGTCGTCTTCTGGGCTACCGAAGGGCACATAACTTATAGTCAAAAGTTGAATATAGTAATGACCAGTCGCGATTGTACAGAGTACAGTTTAGCCGATTTCAATTAACAAAAATACCAGACAAAAATGCAAAATTCGAAAAAATGTTCCAGTGCTGCTGGTAAGAGCTAATCCGACGTATTTTGTGACGAGAAATCGAATGGTGCAAAACGGCGTTGCTCTCCGACCAATACTTTTGGCTGTAGTGACAATTGAATGATCATTGATGTCATAATCACGTGCCCAGCAACGGCTCTTACTGCATGGAAACTAGGGATATTTGCAATTTTTAACAGGTGCCGATGCCTGGCCCAAGTCCGCATCTTTTGGCACCTGATAAATGTGGGTCAGTGTTTAGTTGTACTTTTTACAGCAGACTGTATTAAGTACCTTGTGATTTTTTATGTACAAATGGTGTGGTTTTTCTACACGTAGATAAAGACATTGAGATTGTCTTGCACTTAGAAATGAGACAATTGCTGGGTGAGTTAAATGGGCTTGGCCCAAAGATTTCAGGTCTTCTGGGCTACCGAAGGGCACATAACTTATAGTCAAAAGTTGAATATAGTAATGACCAGTCGCGATTGTACAGAGTACAGTGTAGCCGATTTCATTAACAAAAAGACCAGGTAAAAAATGCAAAAGTGGAAAAACTGTTCCAGTGCTGTTGGTAAGAGGCTAATCCGACGTATTTTGTGACGAGAAATCGAATGGTGCAAACCGCGTTGCTCTCCGACCAATACTTTTGGCTGTAGTGACAATTCAATGATCATTGATGTCATAATCACTTGCCCAGCAACGTCTCTTACTCCATGGAAACCAGGGAAATTTGCAATTTTTCAACAGCTGCCGATGCCTGGCTCAATTCCGCATCTTTTGGCATCTTACTGAAGTGGGTCAGTGTTCAGTTGTACTTTTTACAGCAGACTGTATCAAGTACCTTGTGTTTTTCACGTAGAAATGGTGTGGTTTTTCTACACGTAGATAAAGACATTGAGATTGTCTTGCACTTAGAAGTAACACAATTGCTGGGTGAGTTAAATGGGCTTGGCCCAAAGATTTGTCGTCTTCTGGGCTACCGAAGGGCACATAACTTATAGTCAAAAGTTGAATATAGTAATGACCAGTCGCGATTGTACAGAGTACTGTGTAGCCGATTTCAATTAACAAAAAGACCATGCAAAATGCAAAAGTGGAAAAAATGCTCCAGTGCTGCTGGTAAGAGGCTAATCCGACGTATTTTGTGACGAGAAATCGAATGGTGCAAACCGCGTTGATCTCCGACCAATACTTTTGGCTGTAGTGACAATTCAATGATCATTGATGTCATAATCACGTGCCCAGCAACGGCTCTTACTCCATGGAAACCAGGGAAATTTGCAATTTTTCAACAGCTGCCGATGCCTGGCTCAATTCCGCATCTTTTGGCATCTTACTGAAGTGGGTCAGTGTTCAGTTGTACTTTTTACAGCAGACTGTATCAAGTACCTTGTGTTTTTCACGTAGAAATGGTGTGGTTTTTCTACACGTAGATAAAGACATTGAGATTGTCTTGCACTTAGAAGTAACACAATTGCTGGGTGAGTTAAATGGGCTTAGCCCAAAGATTTGTCGTCTTCTGGGCTACCGAAGGGCACATAACTTATAGTCAAAAGTTGAATATAGTAATGACCAGTCGCGATTGTACAGAGTACTGTGTAGCCGATTTCAATTAACAAAAAGACCATGCAAAAATGCAAAAGTGGAAAAAATGCTCCAGTGCTGCTGGTAAGAGGCTAATCCGACGTATTTTGTGACGAGAAATCGAATGGTGCAATCCGCGTTGATCTCCGACCAATACTTTTGGCTGTAGTGACAATTCAATGATCATTGATGTCATAATCACGTGCCCAGCAACGGCTCTTACTCCATGGAAACCAGGGAAATTTGCAATTTTTCAACAGCTGCCGATGACTGGCTCAAATGCGCATCTTTTGGCACCTTACTGAAGTGGGTCAGTGTTCAGTTGTACTTTTTACAGCAGACTGTATCAAGTACCTTGTGTTTTTCACGTACAAATGGTGTGGTTTTTCTACATGTAGATAAAGACATTGAGATTGTCTCGCACTTAGAAGTAAGGCAATTGCTGGGTGAGTTAAATGGGCTTAGCCCAAAGATTTAACGTCTTCTGGGCTACCGAAGGGCACATAACTTATACTCAAAAGTTGAATATAGTAATGACCAGTCGCGATTGTACAGAGTACAGTGTAGCTGGTTTCAATTAACAAAAACACCAGGCAAAAATGTAAAAGTGGAAAAACTGTTCCGGTGCAACTAGTAAGAGGCTAATCCGACGTATTTTGTGACGAGAAATCGAATGGTGCAATCCGCGTTGCTCTCCGACCAATACTTTTGGTTGTAGCGACAATTGAATGATCATTTATGTCATAATCACGTGCGTAGCAACGGCTCTTACTCCATGGAAACCAGGGAAATTTGCAATTTTTCAACAGCTGCCGATGCCTGGCTCAATTCCGCATCTTTTGGCACCTTACTAAAGTGGGTCAGTGTTCAGTTGTACTTTTTACAGCAGACTGTATCAAGTACCTTGTGTTTTTCATGTACAATTGGTGTGGTTTTTCTACACGTAGATAAAGACATTGAGATTGTCTTCTACTTAGAAGTAACACAATTGCTGGGTGAGTTAAATGCGCTAAGCCCAAAGATTTCAGGTCTTCTGGGCTACCGAAGGGCACATAACTTATAGTCAAAAGTTGAATATAGTAATGACCAATCGCGATTGTACAGAGTACAGTGTAGCCGATTTCAATTAACAAAAAGACCAGGTAAAAATGCAAAAGTTGAAAAACTGTTCCAGTGCTGCTGGTAAGAGGCTAATCCGACGTATTTTGTGACGAGAAGTCGAATGGTGCAATCCGCGTTGCTCTCCGACCAATACTTTTGGCTGTAGTGACAATTGAATGATCATTGATGTCATAATCACGTGCCCAGCAACGGCTCTTACTCCATGGAAACCAGGAAAATTGCAATTTTTCAACAGCTGCCGATGCCTGGCTCAATTCCGCATCTTTTGGCACCTTATTCCTGTGGATCTGTGGTCAGTTGTACTTTTTACAGCAGACTGTATCAAGTACCTTGTGTTTTTCACGTACAAATGGTGTGGTTTTTCTACACGTAGATAAAGACATTAAGATTGTCTTGCACTTAGAAGTAACACAATTGCTGGGTGAGTTAAATGGGCTTGGCCCAAAGATTTGTCGTCTTCTGGGCTACCGAAGGGCACATAACTTATAGTCAAAAGTTGAATATAGTAATGACCAGTCGCGATTGTACAGAGTACAGTGTAGCCGATTTCAATTAACAAAAAGACCATGCAAAAATGCAACAGTGGAAAAAATGCTCCAGTGCTGCTGATAAGAGGCTAATCCGACGTATTTTGTGACGAGAAATCGAATGGTGCAAACCGCGTTGATCTCCGACCAATACTTTTGGCTGTAGTGACAATTCAATGATCATTGATGTCATAATCACGTGCCCAGCAACGTCTCTTACTCCATGGAAACCAGGGAAATTTGCAATTTTTCAACAGCTGCCGATGCCTGGCTCAATTCCGCATCTTTTGGCACCTTACTGAAGTGGGTCAGTGTTCAATTGTACTTTTTACAGCAGACTGTATCAAGTACCTTGTGTTTTTCACGTACAAATGGTGTGGTTTTTCTACACGTAGATAAAGACATTGAGATTGTCTTCGACTTAGAAGTAAGGCAATTGCTGGGTGAGTTAAATGGGCTTAGCCCAAAGATTTGTCGTCTTCTGGGCTACCGAAGGGCACATAACTTATAGTCAAAAGTTGAATATAGTAATGACCAGTCGCGATGGTACATAGTACAGTGTAGCCGATTTCAATTAACAAAAAGACCAGGCAAAAATGCAAAATTCGAAAAATTTTTCCAGTGCTGCTGGTAAGAGGCTACTCCGACGTATTTTGTGACGACAAATCGAATGGTGCAAACCGCGTTGCTCTCCGACCAATACTTTTGGCTGTAGTGACAATTCAATGATCATTGATGTCATAATCACGTGCCCAGCAACGTCTCTTTCTCCATGGAAACCAGGAAAATTTGCAATTTTTCAACAGCTGCCGATGCCTGGCTAAATTCCGCATCTTTTGGCACCTTATTCATGTGGGTCTGTTGTCAGTTGTACTTTTTACAGCAGACTGTATCAAGTACCTTGTGTTTTTTATGTACAAATGGTGTGGTTTTTCTACACGTAGATAAAGACATTGAGATTGTCTTGCACTTAGAAATGAGACAATTGCTGGGTGAGTTAAATGGGCTTGGCCCAAAGATTTCAGGTCTTCTGGGCTACCGAAGGGCACATAACTTATAGTCAAAAGTTGAATATAGTAATGACCAGTCGCGATTGTACAGAGTACAGTGTAGCCGATTTCAATTAACAAAAAGACCAGGTAAAAATGCAAAAGTGGAAAAACTGTTCCAGTGCTGTTGGTAAGAGGCTAATCCGACGTATTTTGTGACGAGAAATCGAATGGTGCAAACCGCGTTGCTCTCCGACCAATACTTTTGGCTGTAGTGACAATTCAATGATCATTGATGTCATAATCACGTGCCCAGCAACGTCTCTTACTCCATGGAAACCAGGGAAATTTGCAATTTTTCAACAGCTGCCGATGCCTGGCTCAATTCCGCATCTTTTGGCACCTTACTGAAGTGGGTCAGTGTTCAGTTGTACTTTTTACAGCAGACTGTATCAAGTACCTTGTGTTTTTCACGTAGAAATGGTGTGGTTTTTCTACACGTAGATAAAGACATTGAGATTGTCTTGCACTTAGAAGTAACACAATTGCTGGGTGAGTTAAATGGGCTTGGCCCAAAGATTTGTCGTCTTCTGGGCTACCGAAGGGCACATAACTTATAGTCAAAAGTTGAATATAGTAATGACCAGTCGCGATTGTACAGAGTACTGTGTAGCCGATTTCAATTAACAAAAAGACCATGCAAAAATGCAAAAGTGGAAAAAATGCTCCAGTGCTGCTGGTAAGAGGCTAATCCGACGTATTTTGTGACGAGAAATCGAATGGTGCAAACCGCGTTGATCTCCGACCAATACTTTTGGCTGTAGTGACAATTCAATGATCATTGATGTCATAATCACGTGCCCAGCAACGGCTCTTACTCCATGGAAACCAGGGAAATTTGCAATTTTTCAACAGCTGCCGATGCCTGGCTCAATTCCGCATCTTTTGGCACCTTACTGAAGTGGGTCAGTGTTCAGTTGTACTTTTTACAGCAGACTGTATCAAGTACCTTGTGTTTTTCACGTACAAATGGTGTGGTTTTTCTACACGTAGATAAAGACATTGAGATTGTCTCGCACTTAGAAGTAAGGCAATTGCTGGGTGAGTTAAATGGGCTTAGCCCAAAGATTTAACGTCTTCTGGGCTACCGAAGGGCACATAACTTATACTCAAAAGTTGAATATAGTAATGACCAGTCGCGATTGTACAGAGTACAGTGTAGCCGGTTTCAATTAACAAAAACACCAGGCAAAAATGTAAAAGTGGAAAAACTGTTCCGGTGCAACTAGTAAGAGGCTAATCCGACGTATTTTGTGACGAGAAATCGAATGGTGCAATCCGCGTTGCTCTCCGACCAATACTTTTGGTTGTAGCGACAATTGAATGATCATTTATGTCATAATCACGTGCGTAGCAACGGCTCTTACTCCATGGAAACCAGGGAAATTTGCAATTTTTCAACAGCTGCCGATGCCTGGCTCAATTCCGCATCTTTTGGCACCTTACTAAAGTGGGTCAGTGTTCAGTTGTACTTTTTACAGCAGACTGTATCAAGTACCTTGTGTTTTTCATGTACAATTGGTGTGGTTTTTCTACACGTAGATAAAGACATTGAGATTGTCTTCGACTTAGAAGTAAGGCAATTGCTGGGTGAGTTAAATGGGCTTAGCCCAAAGATTTGTCGTCTTCTGGGCTACCGAAGGGCACATAACTTATAGTCAAAAGTTGAATATAGTAATGACCAGTCGCGATGGTACAGAGTACAGTGTAGCCGATTTCAATTAACAAAAAGACCAGGCAAAAATGCAAAATTCGAAAAATTGTTCCAGTGCTGCTGGTAAGAGGCTACTCCGACGTATTTTGTGACGAGAAATCGAATGGTGCAACCCGCGTTTCTCTCCGACCAATACTTTTGGCTGTAGTGACAATTCAATGATCATTCATGTCATAATCACGTGCCCAGCAACGTCTCTTTCTCCATGGAAACCAGGGAAATTTGCAATTTTTCAACAGCTGCCGATGCCTGGCTAAATTCCGCATCTTTTGGCACCTTATTCATGTGGGTCTGTTGTCAGTTGTACTTTTTATAGCAGACTGTATCAAGTACCTTGTGTTTTTTATGTACAAATGGTCTGGTTTTTCTACACGTAGATAAAGACATTGAGATTGTCTTGCACTTAGAAGTAAGGCAATTGCTGGGTGAGTTAAATGGGCTTAGCCCAAAGATTTGTCGTCTTCTGGGCTACCGAAGGGCACATAACATATAGTCAAAAGTTGAATATAGTAATGACCAGTCGCGATTGTACAGAGTACAGTTTAGCCGATTTCAATTAACAAAAAGACCAGGCAAAAATGCAAAAGTGGAAAAAATGTTCCAGTGCTGCTGGTAAGAGGCTAATCCGATGTATTTTGTGACGAGAAATCGAATGGTGCAAACCGCGTTGCTCTCCGACCAATACTTTTGGCTGTAGTGACAATTCAATGATCATTTATGTCATGATCACGTGCCCAGCAACGTCTCTTACTCCATGGAAACCAGGAAAATTTGCAATTTTTCAACAGCTGCCGATGCCTGGCTAAATTCCGCATCTTTTGGCACCTTATTCATGTGGGTCTGTTGTCAGTTGTACTTTTTACAGCAGACTGTATCAAGTACCTTGTGATTTTTATGTACAAAAGCTGTGGTTTTTCTACACGTCAATAAAGACATTGAGATTGTCTTGCACTTAGAAGTAACACAATTGCTGGGTGAGTTAAATGCGCTTAGCCCAAAGATTTGTCGTCTTCTGGGCTACCGAAGGGCACATAACTTATAGTCAAAAGTTGAATATAGTAATGACCAGTCGCGATTGTACAGAGTACAGTGTAGCCGATTTCAATTAACAAAAAGACCAGGTAAAAATGCAAAAGTGGAAAAACTGTTCCAGTGCAGCTGGTAAGAGACTAATCCGACGTATTTTGTGACGACAAATCGAATGGTGCAAACCGCGTTGCTCTCTAACCAATACTTTTGGCTGTAGCGACAATTCAATGATCACTTATGTCATAATCACGTGCCCAGTAACGGCTCTTACTCCATTGAAACCAGGGATATTTGCAATATTTTAACAGCTGCCGATGCCTGGCTAAATTCCGCATCTTTTGGCACCTTATTCATGTGGGTCTGTTGTCAGTTGTACTTTTTACAGCAGACTGTATCAAGTACCTTGTGTTTTTTATGTACAAATGGTCTGGTTTTTCCACACGTAGATAAAGACAATGAGATTGTCTTGCACTTAGAAATAAGGCAATTGCTGTGTGAGTTAAATGGGCTTGGCCCAAAGATTTCAGGTCTTCTGGGCTACCGAAGGGCACATAACTTATAGTCAAAAGTTGAATATAGTAATGACCAGTCGCGATTGTACAGAGTACAGTGTAGCCGGTTTCAATTAACAAAAACACCAGGCAAAAATGCAAAAGTGGAAAAACTGTTCCGGTGCAACTAGTAAGAGGCTAATCCGACGTATTTTGTGACGAGAAATCGAATGGTGCAATCCGCGTTGCTCTCCGACCAATACTTTTGGCTGTAGCGACAATTGAATGATCATTGATGTCATAATCACGTGTCCAGCAACGGCTCTTACTCCATGGAAACCAGGAAAATTTGCAATTTTTCAACAGCTGCCGATGCCTGGCTCAATTCCGCATCTTTTGTCACCTTACTAAAGTGGGTCAGTGTTCAGTTGTACTTTTTACAGCAGACTGTATCAAGTACCTTGTGTTTTTCATGTACAATTGGTGTGGTTTTTCTACACGTAGATAAAGACATTGAGATTGTCTTCGACTTAGAAGTAGGGCAATTGCTGGGTGAGTTAAATGGGCTTAGCCAAAACATTTGTCGTCTTCTGGGTTACCGAAGGGCACATAACTTATAGTCAAAAGTTGAATATAGTAATGACCAGTCGCGATTGTACAGAGTACAGTGTAGCCGATTTCAATTAACAAAAAGACCAGGTAAAAATGCAAAAGTGGAAAAACTGTTCCAGTGCTGCTGGTAAGAGGCTAATCCGACGTATTTTGTGACGAGAAATCGAATGGTGCAAACCGCGTTGCTCTCCGACCAATACTTTTGGCTGTAGTGACAATTGAATGATCATTGATGTCATAATCACGTGCCCAGCAACGTCTCTTACTCCATGGAAACCAGGGAAATTTGCAATTTTTCAACAGCTGCCGATGCCTGGCTCAATTCCGCATCTTTTGGCACCTTACTGAAGTGGGTCAGTGTTCAGTTGTACTTTTTACAGCAGACTGTATCAAGTACCTTGTGTTTTTCACGTAGAAATGGTGTGGTTTTTCTACACGTAGATAAAGACATTGAGATTGTCTTGCACTTAGAAGTAACACAATTGCTGGGTGAGTTAAATGGGCTTGGCCCAAAGATTTGTCGTCTTCTGGGCTACCGAAGGGCACATAACTTATAGTCAAAAGTTGAATATAGTAATGACCAGTCGCGATTGTACAGAGTACAGTGTAGTCGATTTCAATTAACAAAAAGACCAGGCAAAAATGCAAAAGTGGAAAAAATGCTCCAGTGCTGCTGGTAAGAGGCTAATCCGACATATTTTGTGACGAGAAATCGAATGGTGCAAACGGCGTTGCTCTCCGACCAATACTTTTGGCTGTAGTGACAATTCAATGATCATTGATGTCATAATCACGTGCCCAGCAACGGCTCTTACTGCATGGAAACCAGGGATATTTGCAATTTTTTAACAGGTGCCGATGCCTGGCCCAAGTCCGCATCTTTTGGCACCTGATAAATGTGGGTCAGTGTTCAGTTGTACTTTTTACAGCAGACTGTATTAAGTACCTTGTGATTTTTACGTACAAATGGTGTGGTTCTTCTACACGTAGATAAAGACATTGAGATTGTCTTGCACTTAGAAATGAGACAATTGCTGGGTGAGTTAAATGGGCTTGGCTCAAAGATTTCAGGTCTTCTGGGCTACCGAAGGGCACATAACATATAGTCAAAAGTTGAATATAGTAATGACCAGTCGCGATTGTACAGAGTACAGTGTAGCCGATTTCAATTAACAAAAAGACCAGGTAAAAATGCAAAAGTGGAAAAACTGTTCCAGTGCTGTTGGTAAGAGGCTAATCCGACGTATTTTGTGACGAGAAATCGAATGGTGCAAACAGCGTTGCTCTCCGACCAATACTTTTGGCTGTAGTGACAATTGAATGATCATTGATGTCATAATCACGTGCCCAGCAACGTCTCTTACTCCATGGAAACCAGGGAAATTTGCAATTTTTCAACAGCTGCCGATGCCTGGCTCAATTCCGCATCTTTTGGCATCTTACTAAAGTGGGTCAGTGTTCAGTTGTACTTTTTACAGCAGACTGTATCAAGTACCTTGTGTTTTTCACGTACAAATGGTGTGGTTTTTCTACACGTAGATAAAGACATTGAGATTGTCTTGCACTTAGAAGTAACACAATTGCTGGGTGAGTTAAATGGGCTTGGCCCAAAGATTTGTCGTCTTCTGGGCTACCGAAGGGCACATAACTTATAGTCAAAAGTTGAATATAGTAATGACCATTCGCGATTGTACAGAGTACAGTGTAGTCGATTTCAATTATCAAAAAGACCAGGCAAAAATGCAAAAGTGGAAAAAATGCTCCAGTACTGCTGGTAAGAGGATTATCCGACGTATTTTGTGACGAGAAATCGAATGGTGCAAACCGCGTTGATCTCCGACCAATACTTTTGGCTGTAGTGACAATTGAATAATCATTGATGTCATAATCACGTGCCCAGCAACGTCTCTTACTCCATGGAAACCAGGGAAATTTGCAATTTTTCAACAGCTGCCGATGCCTGGCTCAATTCCGCATCTTTTGGCACCTTACTAAAGTGGGTCAGTGTTCAGTTGTACTTTTTACAGCAGACTGTATCAAGTACCTTGTGTTTTTCATGTACAATTGGTGTGGTTTTTCTACACGTAGATAAAGACATTGAGATTGTCTTCGACTTAGAAGTAAGGCAATTGCTGGGTGAGTTAAATGGGCTTAGCCAAAAGATTTGTCGTCTTCTGGGCTACCGAAGGGCACATAACTTATAGTCAAAAGTTGAATATAGTAATGACCAGTCGCGATTGTACAGAGTACAGTGTAGTCGATTTCAATTAACAAAAAGACCAGGCAAAAATGCAAAAGTGGAAAAAATGCTCCAGTGCTGCTGGTAAGAGGCTAATCCGACGTATTTTGTGACGAGAAATCGAATGGTGCAAACCGCGTTGATCTCCGACCAATACTTTTGGTTGTAGTGACAATTGAATAATCATTGATGTCATAATCACGTGCCCAGCAACGTCTCTTACTCCATGGAAACCAGGGAAATTTGCAATTTTTCAACAGCTGCCGATGCCTGGCTCAATTCCGCATCTTTTGGCACCTTACTAAAGTGGGTCAGTGTTCAGTTGTACTTTTTACAGCAGACTGTATCAAGTACCTTGTGTTTTTCATGTACAATTGGTGTGGTTTTTCTACACGTAGATAAAGACATTGAGATTGTCTTCGACTTAGAAGTAAGGCAATTGCTGGGTGAGTTAAATGGGCTTAGCCAAAAGATTTGTCGTCTTCTGGGCAACCGAAGGGCACATAACTTATAGTCAAAAGTTGAATATAGTAATGACCAGTCGCGATTGTACAGAGTACAGTGTAGCCGATTTCAATTAACAAAAAGACCAGGTAAAAATGCAAAAGTGGAAAAACTGTTCCAGTGCTGCTGGTAAGAGGCTAATCCGACGTATTTTGTGACGAGAAATCGAATGGTGCAAACCGCGTTGCTCTCCGACCAATACTTTTGGCTGTAGTGACAATTGAATGATCATTGATGTCATAATCACGTGCCCAGCAACGGCTCTTACTCCATGGAAACCAGGGAAATTTCCAATTTTTCAACAGCTGCCGATGCCTGGCTCAATTCCGCATCTTTTGGCACCTTACTGAAGTGGGTCAGTGTTCAGTTGTACTTTTTACAGCAGACTGTATCAAGTACCTTGTGTTTTTCACGTACAAATGGTGTGGTTTTTCTACACGTAGATAAAGACATTGAGATTGTCTTGCACTTAGAAGTAACACAATTGCTGGGTGAGTTAAATGGGCTTGGCCCAAAGATTTGTCGTCTTCTGGGCTACCGAAGGGCACATAACTTATAGTCAAAAGTTGAATATAGTAATGACCAGTCGCGATTGTACAGAGTACAGTGTAGTCGATTTCAATTAACAAAAAGACCAGGCAAAAATGCAAAAGTGGAAAAAATGCTCCAGTGCTGCTGGTAAGAGGCTAATCCGACATATTTTGTGACGAGAAATCGAATGGTGCAAACGGCGTTGCTCTCCGACCAATACTTTTGGCTGTAGTGACAATTGAATGATCATTGATGTCATAATCACGTGCCCAGCAACGGCTCTTACTGCATGGAAACCAGGGATATTTGCAATTTTTTAACAGGTGCCGATGCCTGGCCCAATTCCGCATCTTTTGGCACCTGATAAATGTGGGTCAGTGTTTAGTTGTACTTTTTACAGCAGACTGTATTAAGTACCTTGTGATTTTTACGTACAAATGGTGTGGTTCTTCTACACGTAGATAAAGACATTGAGATTGTCTTGCACTTAGAAATGAGACAATTGCTGGGTGAGTTAAATGGGCTTGGCCCAAAGATTTCAGGTCTTCTGGGCTACCGAAGGGCACATAACTTATAGTCAAAAGTTGAATATAGTAATGACCAGTCGCGATTGTACAGAGTACAGTGTAGCCGATTTCAATTAACAAAAAGACCAGGTAAAAATGCAAAAGTGGAAAAACTGTTCCAGTGCTGTTGTTAAGAGGCTAATCCGACGTATTATGTGACGAGAAATCGAATGGTGCAAACAGCGTTGCTCTCCGACCAATACTTTTGGCTGTAGTGACAATTGAATGATCATTGATGTCATAATCACGTGCCCAGCAACGTCTCTTACTCCATGGAAACCAGGGAAATTTGCAATTTTTCAACAGCTGCCGATGCCTGGCTCAATTCCGCATCTTTTGGCATCTTACTAAAGTGGGTCAGTGTTCAGTTGTACTTTTTACAGCAGACTGTATCAAGTACCTTGTGTTTTTCACGTACAAATGGTGTGGTTTTTCTACACGTAGATAAAGACATTGAGATTGTCTTGCACTTAGAAGTAACACAATTGCTGGGTGAGTTAAATGGGCTTGGCCCAAAGATTTGTCGTCTTCTGGGCTACCGAAGGGCACATAACTTATAGTCAAAAGTTGAATATAGTAATGACCAGTCGCGATTGTACAGAGTACAGTGTAGTCGATTTCAATTAACAAAAAGACCAGGCAAAAATGCAAAAGTGGAAAAAATGCTCCAGTACTGCTGGTAAGAGGATTATCCGACGTATTTTGTGACGAGAAATCGAATGGTGCAAACCGCGTTGATCTCCGACCAATACTTTTGGCTGTAGTGACAATTGAATAATCATTGATGTCATAATCACGTGCCCAGCAACGTCTCTTACTCCATGGAAACCAGGGAAATTTGCAATTTTTCAACAGCTGCCGATTCCTGGCTCAATTCCGCATCTTTTGGCACCTTACTGAAGTGGGTCAGTGTTCAGTTGTACTTTTTACAGCAGACTGTATCAAGTACCTTGTGTTTTTTATGTACAAATGGTGTGGTTTTTCTACACGTAGATAAAGACATTGAGATTGTCTTCGACTTAGAAGTAAGGCAATTGCTGGGTGAGTTAAATGGGCTTAGCCCAAAGATTTGTCGTCTTCTGGGCTACCGAAGGGCACATAACTTATAGTCAAAAGTGGAATATAGTAATGACCAGTCGCGATGGTACATAGTACCATGTAGCCGATTTCAATTAACAAAAAGACCAGGCAAAAATGCAAAATTCGAAAACTTTCTAGTGCTGCTGGTAAGAGGCTACTCCGACGTATTTTGTAACGACAAATCGAATGGTGCAAACCGCGTTGCTCTCCGACCAATACTTTTGGCTGTAGTGACAATTCAATGATCATTGATGTCATAATCACGTGCCCAGCAACGTCTCTTTCTCCATATAAACCAGGAAAATTTGCAATTTTTCAACAGCTGCCGATGCCTGGCTAAATTCCGCATCTTTTGGCACCTTATTCATGTGGGTCTGTTGTCAGTTGTACTTTTTACAGCAGACTGTATCAAGTACCTTGTGATTTTTATGTACAAAAGCTGTGGTTTTTCTACACGTAAACAAAAACATTGAGATTGTCTTGCACTAAGAAGTAACACAATTGCTGGGTGAGTTAAATGCGCTTAGCCCAAAGATTTGTCGTCTTCTGGGCTACCGAAGGGCACATAACTTATAGTCAAAAGTTGAATATAGTAATGACCAGTCGCGATTGTACAGAGTACAGTGTAGCCGATTTCAATTAACAAAAAGACCAGGTAAAAATGCAAAAGTGGAAAAACTGTTCCAGTGCTGCTGGTAAGAGGCTAATCCGACGTATTTTGTGGCGAGAAATCGAATGGTGCAAACCGCGTTGCTCTCTAACCAATACTTTTGGCTGTAGCGACAATTCAATGATCACTTATGTCATAATCACGTGCCCAGTAACGGCTCTTACTCCATGGAAACCAGGGATATTTGCAATTTTTTAACAGCTGCCGATGCCTGGCCCAATTCCGCATCTTTTGGCACCTTATAAATGTGGGTCAGTGTTAAGTTGTACTTTTTACAGCAGACTGTATCAAGTACCTTGTGTTTTTTATGTACAAATGGTCTGGTTTTTCTACACGTAGATAAAGACATTGAGATTGTCTTGGACTTAGAAGTAAGACAATTGCTGGGTGAGTTAAATGGGCTTGGCCCAAAGATTTGACGTCTTCAGGGCTACCGAAGGGCACATAACTTATAGTCAAAAGTTGAATATAGTAATGACCAGTCGCGATTGTACAGAGTACAGTGTAGCCGATTTCAATTAACAAAAAGACCAGGTAAAAATGCAAAAGTGGAAAAACTGTTCCAGTGCTGCTGGTAAGAGGCTAATCCGACGTATTTTGTGACGAGAAATCGAATGGTGCAAACCGCGTTGCTCTCCGACCAATACTTTTGGCTGTAGTGACAATTGAATGATCATTGATGTCATAATCACGTGCACAGCAACGTCTCTTACTCCATGGAAACCAGGGAAATTTGCAATTTTTCAACAGCTGCCGATGCCTGGCTCAATACCGCATCTTTTGGCACCTTACTGAAGTGTGTCAGTGTTCAGTTGTACTTTTTACAGCAGACTGTATCAAGTACCTTGTGTTTTTCACGTACAAATGGTGTGGTTTTTCTACACGTAGATAAAGACATTGAGATTGTCTTGCACTTAGAAGTAAGGCAATTGCTGGGTGAGTTAAATGGGCTTAGCCCAAAGATTTGTCGTCTTCTGGGCTACCGAAGGGCACATAACTTATAGTCAAAAGTTGAATATAGTAATGACCAGTCGCGACTGTACAGAGTACAGTGTAGCCGATTTCAATTAACAAAAAGACCAGGCAAAAATGCAAAAGTGGAAAAAATGATCCAGTGCTGCTGGTAAGAGGCTAATCCGACGTATTTTGTGACGAGAAATCGAATGGTGCAAACCGCGTTGCTCTCTGACCAATACTTTTGGCTGTAGCGACAATTCAATGATCATTGATGTCATAATCACGTGCCCAGTAACGGCTCTTACTCCATGGAAACCAGTGATATTTGCAATTTTTAACAGCTGCCGATGCCTGGCCCAATTCCGCATCTTTTGGCACCTTATAAATGTGGGTCAGTGTTAAGTTGTACTTTTTACAGCAGACTGTAACAAGTACCTTGTGATTTTTATGTACAAAAGGTGTGGTTTTTCTACACGTAGATAAAGACATTGAGATTGTCTTAGACTTAGAAGTAAGACAATTGCTGGGTGAGTTAAATGGGCTTAGCCCAAAGATTTGACGTATTCTGGGCTACCGAAGGGCACATAACTTATAGTCAAAAGTTGAATATAGTAATGACCAGTCGCGATTGTACAGAGTACAGTGTAGCCGATTTCAATTAACAAAAACACCAGGTAAAAATGCAAAATTGGAAAACCTGTTCCAGTGCTACTATTAAGAGGCTAATCCGACGTATTTTGTGGCCAGAAATCGAATGGTACAAAGCGCGTTGCTCTCTGACCAATACTTTTGGCTGTAGCGACAATTCAATGATCATTAATGTCATAATCACGTGCCCAGTAACGGCTCTAACTCCATGGAAACCAGGGATATTTGCAATTTTTTAACAGCTGCCGATGCCTGGCCCAATTCCGCATCTTTTGGCACCTTATAAATGTGGGTCAGTGTTTAGTTCTACTTTTTACAGCAGACTGTATCAAGTACCTTGTGTTTTTTATGTACAAATGGTCTGGTTTTTCTACACGTAGATAAAGACATTGAGATTGTCTTGCACTTAGAAAAAAGAAAATTGCTGGGTGAGTTAAATGGGCTTGGCAAAAAGATTTGACGTCTTCTGGGCTACCGAAGGGCACATAACATATAGTCAAAAGTTGAATATAGTAATGACCAGTCGCGATGGTACATAGTACAGTGTAGCCGATTTCAATTAACAAAAAGACCAGGCAAAAATGCAAAATTCGAAAAATTGTTCCAGTGCTGCTGGTAAGAGGCTAATCCGACGTATTTTGTGACGACAAATCGAATGGTACAAACCGCGTTGCTCTCCGACCAATACTTTTGGCTGTAGTGACAATTGAATGATCATTTATGTCATAATCACGTGCCCAGCAACGGCTCTTACTCCATGGAAACCAGGGATATTTGCAATTTTTTAACAGCTGCCGATGCCTGGCCCAATTCCGCATCTTTTGGCACCTTATTCATGTGGGTCTGTTGTCAGTTCTACTTTTTACAGCAGACTGTATCAAGTACCTTGTGATTTTTATGTACAAAAGGTGTGGTTTTTCTACACGTAGATAAAGACATTGAGATTGTCTTGGACTTAGAAGTAACACAATTGCTGGGTGAGTTAAATGGGCTTAGCCCAAAGATTTGAGGTCTTCTGGGCTACCGAAGGGCACATAACTTATAGTCAAAAGTTGAATATAGTAATGACCAGTCGCGATTGTACAGAGTACAGTGTAGCCGATTTCAATTAACAAAAAGACCAGGCAAAAATGCAAAAGTGGAAAAACTGTTCCAGTGCTGCTGGTAAGAGGCTAATCCGACGTATTTTGTGACGAGAAATCGAATGGTGCAAACCGCGTTGCTCTCCGACCAATACTTTTGGCTGTAGTGACAATTCAATGATCATTGATGTCATAATCACGTGCCCAGCAACGGCTCTTACTCCATGGAAACCAGGGAAATTTGCAATTTTTTAACATCTGCCGATGCCTGGCCCAATTCCGCATCTTTTGGCACCTTATTCATGTGGGTCTGTTGTCAGTTGTACTTTTTACAGCAGACTGTATCAAGTACCTTGTGATTTTTATGTACAAAAGGTGTGGTTTTTCTACACGTAGATAAAGACATTGAGATTGTCTTGGACTTAGAAGTAAGACAATTACTGGGTGAGTTAAATGGGCTTCGCTCAAAGATTTGACGTCTTCTGGGCTACCGAAGGGCACATAACTTATAGTCAAAAGTTGAATATAGTAATGACCAGTCGCGACTGTACAGAGTACAGTGTAGCCGATTTCAATTAACAAAAAGACCAGGCAAAAATGCAAAAGTGGAAAAAATGATCCAGTGCTGCTGGTAAGAGGCTAATCCGACGTATTTTGTGACGAGAAATCGAATGGTGCAAACCGCGTTGCTCTCCGACCAATACTTTTGGCTGTAGTGACAATTCAATGATCATTGATGTCATAATCACGTGCCCAGCAACGGCTCTTACTCCATGGAAACCAGGGAAATTTGCAATTTTTTAACAGCTGCCGATGCCTGGCCCAATTCCGCATCTTTTGGCACCTTATTCATGTGGGTCTGTTGTCAGTTGTACTGTTTACAGCAGACTGTATCAAGTACCTTGTGATTTTTATGTACAAAAAGTGTGGTTTTTCTACACGTAGATAAAGACATTGAGATTGTCTTGGACTTAGAAGTAACACAATTGCTGGGTGAGTTAAATGGGCTTAGCCCAAAGATTTCAGGTCTTCTGGGCTACCGAAGGGCACATAACTTATAGTCAAAAGTTGAATATAGTAATGACCAGTCGCGATTGTACAGAGTACAGTGTAGCCGATTTCAATTAACAAAAAGACCAGGTAAAAATGCAAAAGTGGAAAAACTGTTCCAGTGCTACTGGTAAGAGGCTAATCCGACGTATTTTGTGACGAGAAATCGAATGGTGCAAACCGCGTGGCTTTCCGACCAATACTTTTGGCTGTAGCGACAATTCAATGATCATTGATGTCATAATCACGTGCCCAGTAACGGCTCTTACTCCATGGAAACCAGGGATATTTGCAATTTTTTAACAGCTGCCGATGCCTGGCCCAATTCCGCATCTTTTGGCACCTTATAAATGTGGGTCAGTGTTCAGTTGTACTTTTTACAGCAGACTGTATCAAGTACCTTGTGTTTTTTATGTACAAATGGTGTGGTTTTTCTACACGTAGATAAAGACATTGAGATTGTCTTGCACTTAGAAGTAAGACAATTACTGGGTGAGTTAAATGGGATTCGCTCAAAGATTTGACGTCTTCTGGGCTACCGAAGGGCACATAACTTATAGTCAAAAGTTGAATATAGTAATGACCAGTCGCGACTGTACAGAGTACAGTGTAGCCGATTTCAATTAACAAAAAGACCAGGCAAAAATGCAAAAGTGGAAAAAATGATCCAGTGCTGCTGGTAAGAGGCTAATCCGACGTATTTTGTGACGAGAAATCGAATGGTGCAAACCGCGTTGCTCTCTGACCAATACTTTTGGCTGTAGCGACAATTCAATGATCATTGATGTCATAATCACGTGCCCAGTAACGGCTCTTACTCCATGGAAACCAGTGATATTTGCAATTTTTAACAGCTGCCGATGCCTGGCTCAATTCCGCATCTTTTGGCACCTTACTGAAGTGGGTCAGTGTTCAGTTGTACTTTTTACAGCAGACTGTATCAAGTACCTTGTGTTTTTCACCTACAAATGGTGTGGTTTTTCCACACGTAGATAAAGACATTGAGATTGTCTTGCACTTAGAAGTAAGGCAATTGCTGGGTGAGTTAAATGGCTTGGCCCAAAGATTTGTCGTCTTCTGGGCTACCGAAGGGCACATAACTTATAGTCAAAAGTTGAATATAGTAATGACCAGTCGCGATTGTACAGAGTACAGTGTAGCCGATTTCAATTAACAAAAAGACCAGGCAAAAATGCAAAAGTGGAAAAACTGTTCCAGTGCTGCTGGTAAGAGGCTAATCCGACGTATTTTGTGACGAGAAATCGAATGGTGCAAACCGCGTTGCTCTCCGACCAATACTTTTGACTGTAGTGACAATTGAATGATCATTGATGTCATAATCACGTGCCCAGCAACGGCTCTTACTCCATGGAAACCAGGGAAATTTGCAAGTTTTTTAACAGCTGCCGATGCCTGGCCCAATTCCGCATCTTTTGGCACCTTATTTATGTGGGTCTGTTGTCAGTTGTACTTTTTACAGCAGACTGTATCAAGTACCTTGTGATTTTTATGTACAAAAGGTGTGGTTTTTCTACACGTAGATAAAGACATTGAGATTGTCTTGGACTTAGAAGTAACACAATTGCTGGGTGAGTTAAATGGGCTTAGCCCAAAGATTTCAGGTCTTCTGGGCTACCGAAGGGCACATAACTTATAGTCAAAAGTTGAATATAGTAATGACCAGTCGCGATTGTACAGAGTACAGTGTAGCCGATTTCAATTAACAAAAAGACCAGGTAAAAATGCAAAAGTGGAAAAACTGTTCCAGTGCTACTGGTAAGAGAATTATCCGACGTATTTTGTGACGAGAAATCGAATGGTGCAAACCGCGTGGCTCTCCGACCAATACTTTTGGCTGTAGCGACAATTCAATGATCATTGATGTCATAATCACGTGCCCAGTAACGGCTCTTACTCCATGGAAACCAGGGATATTTGCAATTTTTTAACAGCTGCCGATGCCTGGCCCAATTCCGCATCTTTTGGCACCTTATAAATGTGGGTCAGTGTTCAGTTGTACTTTTTACAGCAGACTGTATCAAGTACCTTGTGTTTTTTATGTACAAATGGTGTTGTTTTTCTACACGTAGATAAAGACATTGAGATTGTCTTGGACTTAGAAGTAAGACAATTACTGGGTGAGTTAAATGGGCTTAGCTCAAAGATTTTACGTCTTCTGGGCTACCGAAGGGCACATAACTTATAGTCAAAAGTTGAATATAGTAATGACCAGTCGCGATTGTACAGAGTACAGTGTAGCCCATTTCAATTAACAAAAAGACCAGGCAAAAATGCAAAAGTGGAAAAAATGTTCCAGTGTTGCTGGTAAGAGGCTAATCCGACGTATTTTGTGACGAGAAATCGAATGGTGCAAACCGCGTTGCTCTCAGACCAATACTTTTGGCTGTAGTGACAATTGAATGATCATTGATGTCATAATCACGTGCCCAGCAACGTCTCTTACTCCATGGAAACCAGGAAAATTTGCAATTTTTCAACAGCTGCCGATGCCTGGCTCAATTCCGCATCTTTTGGCACCTTACTGAAGTGGGTCAGTGTTCAGTTGTACTTTTTACAGCAGACTGTATCAAGTACCTTGTGTTTTTTATGTACAAATGGTGTGGTTTTTCTACACGTAGATAAAGACATTGAGATTGTCTTGCACTTAGAAGTAAGGCAATTGCTGGGTGAGTTAAATGGGCTTGGCAAAAAGATTTGAGGTCATCTGGGCTACCGAAGGGCACATAACTTATAGTCAAAAGTTGAATATAGTAATGACCAGTCGCGATTGTACAGAGTACAGTGTAGCCGATTTCAATTAACAAAAAGACCAGGTAAAAATGCAAAAGTGGAAAAACTGTTCCAGTGCTGCTGGTAAGAGGCTAATCCAACGTATTTTGTGACGAGAAATCGAATTGTGCAAACCGCGTTGCTCTCCGACCAATACTTTTGGCTGTAGCGACAATTGAATGATCATTGATGTCATAATCACGTGCCCAGCAACGGCTCTTACTCCATGGAAACCAGGGATATTTGCAATTTTTTAACAGCTGCCGATGCCTGGCCCAATTGCGCATCTTTTGGCACCTTATAAATGTGGGTCAGTGTTTAGTTGTACTTTTTACAGCAGACTGTATCAAGTACCTTATTTTTTATGTACAAATGGTGTGGTTTTTCTACACGTAGATAAAGACATTGAGATTGTCTTGGACTTAGAAGTAAGACAATTGCTGGGTTAGTTAAATGGGCTTGGCCCAAAGATTTCAGGTCTTCTGGGCTACCGAAGGGCACATAACTTATAGTCAAAAGTTGAATATAGTAATGACCAGTCGCGATTGTACAGAGTACAGTGTAGCCGATTTCAATTAACAAAAAGACCAGGCAAAAATGCAAAATTGGAAAAATTGTTCCAGTGCTGCTGGTAAAAGGCTAATCCGACGTATTTTGTGACTACAAATCGAATGGTACAAACCGCGTTGCTCTCCGACCAACACTTTTGGCTGTAGTGACAATTGAATGATCATTGATGTCATAATCACGTGCCCAGCAACGGCTCTTACTCCATGGAAACCAGGGATATTTGCAATTTTTAACAGCTGCCGATGCCTGGCCCAATTCCGCATCTTTTGGCACCTTATAAATGTGGGTCAGTGTTAAGTTGTACTTTTTACAGCAGACTGTATCAAGTACCTTGTGATTTTTATGTACAAAAGGTGTGGTTTTTCTACACGTAGATAAAGACATTGAGATTGTCTCAGACTTAGAAGTAAGACAATTGCTGGGTGAGTTAAATGGGCTTAGCCCAAAGATTTGACGTATTCTGGGCTACCGAAGGGCACATAACTTATAGTCAAAAGTTGAATATAGTAATGACCAGTCGCGATTGTACAGAGTACAGTGTAGCTGATTTCAATTAACAAAAACACCAGGTAAAAATGCAAAATTGGAAAACCTGTTCCAGTGCTACTATTAAGAGGCTAATCCGACGTATTTTGTGGCCAGAAATCGAATGGTACAAAGCGCGTTGCTCTCTGACCAATACTTTTGGCTGTAGCGACAATTCAATGATCATTAATGTCATAATCACGTGCCCAGTAACGGCTCTAACTCCATGGAAACCAGGGATATTTGCAATTTTTTAACAGCTGCCGATGCCTGGCCCAATTCCGCATCTTTTGGCACCTTATAAATGTGGGTCAATGTTTAGTTCTACTTTTTACAGCAGACTGTATCAAGTACCTTGTGTTTTTTATGTACAAATGGTCTGGTTTTTCTACACGTAGATAAAGACATTGAGATTGTCTTGCACTTAGAAGTAACACAATTGCTGGGTGAGTTAAATGGGCTTGGCCCAAAGATTTGACGTCTTCTGGGCTACCGAAGGGCACATAACATATAGTCAAAAGTTGAATATAGTAATGACCAGTCGCGATGGTACATAGTACAGTGTAGCCGATTTCAATTAACAAAAAGACCAGGCAAAAATGCAAAATTCAAAAAAATTGTTCCAGTGCTGCTGGTAAGAGGCTAATCCGACGTATTTTGTGACGAGAAATCGAATGGTGCAAACCGCGTTGCTCACGGACCAATACTTTTGGCTGTAGCGACAATTGAATGATCATTTATGTCATAATCACGTGCCCAGCAACGGCTCTTACTCCATGGAAACCAGGGATATTTGCAATTTTTTAACAGCTGCCGATGCCTGGCCCAATTCCGCATCTTTTGGCACCTTATTCATGTGGGTCTGTTGTCAGTTGTACTTTTTACAGCAGACTGTATCAAGTACCTTGTGATTTTTATGTACAAAAGGTGTGGTTTTTCTACACGTAGATAAAGACATTGAGATTGTCTTGGACTTAGAAGTAACACAATTGCTGGGTGAGTTAAATGGGCTTAGCCCAAAGATTTCAGGTCTTCTGGGCTACCGAAGGGCACATAACTTATAGTCAAAAGTTGAATATAGTAATGACCAGTCGCGATTGTACAGAGTACAGTGTAGCCGATTTCAATTAACAAAAAGACCAGGTAAAAATGCAAAAGTGGAAAAACTGTTCCAGTGCTACTGGTAAGAGGCTAATCCGACGTATTTTGTGACGAGAAATCGAATGGTGCAAACCGCGTGGCTCTCCGACCAATACTTTTGGCTGTAGCGACAATTCAATGATCATTGATGTCATAATCACGTGCCCAGTAACGGCTCTTACTCCATGGAAACCAGGGATATTTGCAATTTTTTAACAGCTGCCGATGCCTGGCCCAATTCCGCATCTTTTGGCACCTTATAAATGTGGGTCAGTGTTCAGTTGTACTTTTTACAGCAGACTGTATCAAGTACCTTGTGTTTTTTATGTACAAATGGTGTGGTTTTTCTACACGTAGATAAAGACATTGAGATTGTCTTGGACTTAGAAGTAAGACAATTGCTGGGTGAGTTAAATGGGCTTCGCTCAAAGATTTGACGTCTTCTGGGCTACCGAAGGGCACATAACTTATAGTCAAAAGTTGAATATAGTAATGACCAGTCGCGATTGTACAGAGTACAGTGTAGCCGATTTCAATTAACAAAAAGACCAGGCAAAAATGCAAAAGTGGAAAAAATGTTCCAGTGTTGCTGGTAAGAGACTAATCCGACGTATTTTGTGACGAGAAATCGAATGGTGCAAACCGCGTTGCTCTCCGACCAATACTTTTGGCTGTAGCGACAATTGAATGATCATTGATGTCATAATCACGTGCCCAGCAACGTCTCTTACTCCATGGAAACCAGGGATATTTGCAATTTTTCAACAGCTGCCGATGCCTGGCTCAATTCCGCATCTTTTGGCACCTTACTGAAGTGGGTCAGTGTTCAGTTGTACTTTTTACAGCAGACTGTATCAAGTACCTTGTGTTTTTCACCTACAAATGGTGTGGTTTTTCTACACGTAGATAAAGACATTGAGATTGTCTTGCACTTAGAAGTAAGGCAATTGCTGGGTGAGTTAAATGGGCTTGGCCCAAAGATTTGTCGTCTTCTGGGCTACCGAAGGGCACATAACTTATAGTCAAAAGTTGAATATAGTAATGACCAGTCGCGATTGTACAGAGTACAGTGTAGCCGATTTCAATTAACAAAAAGACCAGGCAAAAATGCAAAAGTGGAAAAACTGCTCCAGTGCTGCTGGTAAGAGGCTAATCCGACGTATTTTGTGACGAGAAATCGAATGGTGCAAACCGCGTTGCTCTCCGACCAATACTTTTGGCTGTAGTGACAATTCAATGATCATTGATGTCATAATCACGTGCCCAGCAACGTCTCTTACTCCATGGAAACCAGGGAAATTTGCAATTTTTCAACAGCTGCCGATGCCTGGCTTAATTCCGCATCTTTTGGCACCTTACTGAAGTGGGTCAGTGTTCAGTTGTACTGTTTACAGCAGACTGTATCAAGTACCTTGTGTTTTTCACGTACAAATGGTGTGGTTTTTCTACACGTAGATAAAGACATTGAGATTGTCTTGCACTTAGAAGTAAGGCAATTGCTGGGTGAGTAAAATGGGCTTAGCCCAAAGATTTGTCGTCTTCTGGGCTACCGAAGGGCACATAACTTATAGTCAAAAGTTGAATATAGTAATGACCAGTCGCGACTGTACAGAGTACAGTGTAGCCGATTTCAATTAACAAAAAGACCAGGCAAAAATGCAAAAGTGGAAAAAATGATCCAGTGCTGCTGGTAAGAGGCTAATCCGACGTATTTTGTGACGAGAAATCGAATGGTGCAAACCGCGTTGCTCTCTGACCAACACTTTTGGCTGTAGCGACAATTCAATGATCATTGATGTCATAATCACGTGCCCAGTAACGGCTCTTACTCCATGGAAACCAGTGATATTTGCAATTTTTAACAGCTGCCGATGCCTGGCCCAATTCCGCATCTTTTGGCACCTTATAAATGTGGGTGAGTGTTAAGTTGTACTTTTTACAGCAGACTGTATCAAGTACCTTGTGATTTTTATGTACAAAAGGTGTGGTTTTTCTACACGTAGATAAAGACATTGAGATTGTCTTAGACTTAGAAGTAAGACAATTGCTGGGTGAGTTAAATGGGCTTGGCCCAAAGATTTGACGTATTCTGGGCTACCGAAGGGCACATAACTTATAGTCAAAAGTTGAATATAGTAATGACCAGTTGCGATTGTACAGAGTACAGTGTAGCCGATTTCAATTAACAAAAACACCAGGTAAAAATGCAAAATTGGAAAACCTGTTACAGTGCTACTATTAAGAGCTAATCCGACGTATTTTGGGGCCAGAAATCGAATGGTACAAAGCGCGTTGCTCTCTGACCAATACTTTTGGCTGTAGCGACAATTCAATGATCAATAATGTCATAAATCACGTGCCCAGTAACGGCTCTAACTCCATGGAAACCAGGAAAATTTGCAATTTTTTAACAGCTGCCGATGCCTGGCTCGATTCCGCATCTTTTGCGCACCTTAATGAAGTGGGTCAGTGTTCAGTTGTACTTTTAACAGCAGACTGTATCAAGTACCTTGTGTTTTTTACGTACAAAAGGTGTGTTTTTCTACACGTAGATAAAGACATGAGATTGTCTTGCACTAGAAATAAGACAATTGCTGGGTGAGTTAAATGGGCTTGGCCCAAAGATTTGACGTCTTTCTGGGCTACCGAAGGGCACATAACATATAGTCAAAAGTTGAATATAGTAATGACCAGTCGCGATGGTACATAGTACAGTGTAGCCGATTTCAATTAACGAAAAGACCAGCAAAAATGGCAAAATTCGAAAAATTGTTCCAGTGCTGCTGGTAAGAGGCTAATCCGACGTATTTTGTGACAACAAATCGAATGGTACAAACCGCGTTGCTCTCCGACCAATACTTTTGGCTGTAGTGACAATTGAATGATCATTTATGTCATAATCACGTGCCCAGCAACGGCTCTTACTCCATGGAAACCAGGGATATTTGCAATTTTTTAACAGCTGCCGATTGCCTGGCCAATTCCGCATCTTTTGGCACCTTATTCATGTGGGTCTGTTGTCAGTTGTACTTTTTACAGCAGACTGTATCAAGTACCTTGTGATTTTTATGTACAAAAGGTGTGGTTTTTCTACACGTAGATAAAGGACATTGAGATTGTCTTGGACTTAGAAGTAACAGAATTGCTGGGTGAGTTAAATGAGCTTAGCCCAAAGATTTGAGGTCTTCTGGGCTACCGAAGGGCACATAACTTATAGTCAAAAGTTGAATATAGTAATGACCAGTTGCGATTGTACAGAGTACAGTGTAGCCGATTTCAATTAACAAAAACACCAGGTAAAAATGCAAAATTGGAAAACCTGTTCCAGTGCTACTATTAAGAGGCTAATCCGACGTATTTTGGGGCCAGAAATCGAATGGTACAAAGCGCGTTGCTCTCTGACCAATACTTTTGGCTGTAGCGACAATTCAATGATCAATAATGTCATAATCACGTGCCCAGTAACGGCTCTAACTCCATGGAAACCAGGAAAATTTGCAATTTTTTAACAGCTGCCGATGCCTGGCTCGATTCCGCATCTTTTGGCACCTTAATGAAGTGGGTCAGTGTTCAGTTGTACTTTTAACAGCAGACTGTATCAAGTACCTTGTGTTTTTTACGTACAAAAGGTGTGGTTTTTCTACACGTAGATAAAGACATTGAGATTGTCTTGCACTTAGAAATAAGACAATTGCTGGGTGAGTTAAATGGGCTTGGCCCAAAGATTTGACGTCTTCTGGGCTACCGAAGGGCACATAACATATAGTCAAAAGTTGAATATAGTAATGACCAGTCGCGATGGTACATAGTACAGTGTAGCCGATTTCAATTAACAAAAAGACCAGGCAAAAATGCAAAATTCGAAAAATTGTTCCAGTGCTTCTGGTAAGAGGCTAATCCGACGTATTTTGTGACAACAAATCGAATGGTACAAACCGCGTTGCTCTCCGACCAATACTTTTGGCTGTAGTGACAATTGAATGATCATTTATGTCATAATCACGTGCCCAGCAACGGCTCTTACTCCATGGAAACCAGGGATATTTGCAATTTTTTAACAGCTGCCGATGCCTGGCCCAATTCCGCATCTTTTGGCACCTTATTCATGTGGGTCTGTTGTCAGTTGTACTTTTTACAGCAGACTGTATCAAGTACCTTGTGATTTTTATGTACAAAAGGTGTGGTTTTTCTACACGTAGATAAAGACATTGAGATTGTCTTGGACTTAGAAGTAACAGAATTGCTGGGTGAGTTAAATGAGCTTAGCCCAAAGATTTGAGGTCTTCTGGGCTACCGAAGGGCACATAACTTATAGTCAAAAGTTGAATATAGTAATGACCAGTCGCGATTGTACAGAGTACAGTGTAGCCGATTTCAATTAACAAAAAGACCAGGCAAAAATGCAAAAGTGGAAAAACTGTTCCAGTGCTGCTGGTAAGAGGCTAATCCGACGTATTTTGTGACGAGAAATCGAATGGTGCAAACCGCGTTGCTCTCCGACCAATACTTTTGGCTGTAGTGACAATTGAATGATCATTGATGTCATAATCACGTGCCCAGTAACGGCTCTTACTCCATGAAAACCAGGGAAATTTGCAATTTTTTAACAGCTGCCGATGCCTGGCCCAATTCCGCATCTTTTGGCACCTTATTCATGTGGGTCTGTTGTCAGTTGTACTTTTTACAGCAGACTGTATCAAGTACCTTGTGATTTTTATGTACAAAAGGTGTGGTTTTTCTACACGTAGATAAAGACATTGAGATTGTCTTGGACTTAGAAGTAAGACAATTGCTGGGTGAGTTAAATGGGCTTAGCCCAAAGATTTCAGGTTTTCTGGGCTACCGAAGGGCACATAACTTATAGTCAAAAGTTGAATATAGTAATGACCAGTCGCGATTGTACAGAGTACAGTGTAGCCGATTTCAATTAACAAAAAGACCAGGTAAAAATGCAAAAGTGGAAAAACTGTTCCAGTGCTACTGGTAAGAGGCTAATCCGACGTATTTTGTGACGAGAAATCGAATGGTGCAAACCGCGTGGCTCTCCGACCAATACTTTTGGCTGTAGCGACAATTCAATGATCATTGATGTCATAATCACGTGCCCAGTAACGGCTCTTACTCCATGGAAACCAGGGATATTTGCAATTTTTTAACAGCTGCCGATGCCTGGCCCAATTCCGCATCTTTTGGCACCTTATAAATGTGGGTCAGTGTTCAGTTGTACTTTTTACAGCAGACTGTATCAAGTACCTTGTGTTTTTTATGTACAAATGGTGTGGTTTTTCTACACGTAGATAAAGACATTGAGATTGTCTTGGACTTAGAAGTAAGACAATTGCTGGGTGAGTTAAATGGGCTTCGCTCAAAGATTTGACGTCTTCTGGGCTACCGAAGGGCACATAACTTATAGTCAAAAGTTGAATATAGTAATGACCAGTCGCGATTGTACAGAGTACAGTGTAGCCGATTTCAATTAACAAAAAGACCAGGCAAAAATGCAAAAGTGGAAAAAATGTTCCAGTGTTGCTGGTAAGAGGCTAATCCGACGTATTTTGTGACGAGAAATCGAATGGTGCAAACCGCGTGGCTCTCCGACCAATACTTTTGGCTGTAGTGACAATTGAATGATCATTGATGTCATAATCACGTGCCCAGCAACGGCTCTTACTCCATGGAAACCAGGAAAATTTGCAATTTTTTCAACAGCTGCCGATGCCTGGCTCAATTCCGCATCTTTTGGCACCTTACTGAAGTGGGTCAGTGTTCAGTTGTACTTTTTACAGCAGACTGTATCAAGTACCTTGTGTTTTTTATGTACAAATGGTGTGGTTTTTCTACACGTAGATAAAGACATTGAGATTGTCTTGCACTTAGAAGTAAGGCAATTGCTGGGTGAGTTAAATGGGCTTGGCAAAAAGATTTGAGGTCATTGGGCTACCGAAGGGCACATAACTTATAGTCAAAAGTTGAATATAGTAATGACCAGTCGCGATTGTACAGAGTACAGTGTAGCCGATTTCAATTAACAAAAAGACCAGGTAAAAATGCAAAAGTGGAAAAAACTGTTCCAGTGCTACTGGTAAGAGGCTAATCCGACGTATTTTGTGACGAGAAATCGAATTGTGCAAACCGCGTTGCTCTCCGACCAATACTTTTGGCTGTAGCGACAATTGAATGATCATTGATGTCATAATCACGTGCCCAGCAACGGCTCTTACTCCATGGAAACCAGGGATATTTGCAATTTTTTAACAGCTGCCGATGCCTGGCCCAATTGCGCATCTTTTGGCACCTTATAAATGTGGGTCAGTGTTTAGTTGTACTTTTTACAGCAGACTGTATCAAGTACCTTGTGTTTTTTATGTACAAATGGTGTGTGGTTTTTCTACACGTAGATAAAGACATTGAGATTGTCTTGGACTTAGAAGTAAGACAATTGCTGGGTGAGTTAAATGGGCTGCGCTCAAAGATTTGACGTCTTCTGGGCTACCGAAGGGCACATAACTTATAGTCAAAAGTTGAATATAGTAATGACCAGTCGCGATTGTACAGAGTACAGTGTAGCCGATTTCAATTAACAAAAAGACCAGAAAAAAATGCAAAAGTGGAAAAAATGTTCCAGTGCTGCTGGTAAGAGGCTAATCCGACGTATTTTGCGACGAGAAATCGAATGGTGCAAACCGCGTTGCTCTCCGACCAATACTTTTGGCTGTAGTGACAATTCAATGATCATTTATGTCATAATCACGTGCCCAGCAACGTCTCTTACTCCATGGAAACCAGGAAAATTTGCAATTTTTCAACAGCTGCCGATGCCTGGCTAAATTCCGCATCTTTTGGCACCTTATTCATGTGGGTCTGTTGTCAGTTGTACTTTTTACAGCAGACTGTATCAAGTACCTTGTGATTTTTATGTACAAAAGCTGTGGTTTTTCTACACGTAGATAAAGACATTGAGATTGTCTTGGACTTAGAAATAAGACAATTGCTGGGTGAGTTAAATGGGCTTGGCCCAAAGATTTCAGGTCTTCTGGGCTACCGAAGGGCACATAACTTATAGTCAAAAGTTGAATATAGTAATGACCAGTCGCGATTGTACAGAGTACAGTGTAGCCGATTTCAATTAACAAAAAGACCAGGTAAAAATGCAAAAGTGGAAAAACTGTTCCAGTGCTACTGGTAAGAGGCTAATCCGACGTATTTTGTGACGAGAAATCGAATGGTGCAAACCGCGTCGCTCTCCGACCAATACTTTTGGCTGTAGTGACAATTGAATGATCATTGATGTCATAATCACGTGCCAGTAACGGCTCTTACTCCATGGAAACCAGGGATATTTGCAATTTTTCAACAGCTGCCGATGCCTGGCTCAATTCCGCATCTTTTGGCACCTTACTGAAGTGGGTCAGTGTTCAGTTGTACTTTTTACAGCAGATTGTATCAAGTACCTTGTGTTTTTCACCTACAAATGGTGTGGTTTTTCTACACGTAGATAAAGACATTGAGATTGTCTTGCACTTAGAAGTAAGACAATTGCTGGGTGAGTTAAATGGGCTTGGGCCCAAAGATTTGTCGTCTTCTGGGCTACCGAAGGGCACATAACTTATAGTCAAAAGTTGAATATAGTAATGACCAGTCGCGATTGTACAGAGTACAGTGTAGCCGATTTCAATTAACAAAAAGACCAGGCAAAAATGGAAAAGTGGAAAAACTGTTCCAGTGCTGCTGGTAAGAGGCTAATCCGACGTATTTTGTGACGAGAAATCGAATGGTGCAAACCGCGTTGCTCTCCGACCAATACTTTTGGCTGTAGTGACAATTCAATGATCATTGATGTCATAATCACGTGCCCAGCAACGTCTCTTACTCCATGGAAACCAGGGAAATTTGCAATTTTTCAACAGCTGCCGATGCCTGGCTCAATTCCGCATCTTTTGGCACCTTATAAATGTGGGTCAGTGTTTAGTTGTACTTTTTACAGCAGACTGTATCAAGTACCTTGTGTTTTTTATGTACAAATGGTGTGGTTTTTCTACACGTAGATAAAGACATTGAGATTGTCTTGGACTTAGAAGTAAGACAATTGCTGGGTGAGTTAAATGGGCTGCGCTCAAAGATTTGACGTCTTCTGGGCTACCGAAGGGCACATAACTTATAGTCAAAAGTTGAATATAGTAATGACCAGTCGCGATTGTACAGAGTACAGTGTAGCCGATTTCAATTAACAAAAAGACCAGAAAAAAATGCAAAAGTGGAAAAAATGTTCCAGTGGCTGCTGTAAGAGGCTAATCCGACGTATTTTGCGACGAGAAATCGAATGGTGCAAACCGCGTTGCTCTCCGACCAATACTTTTGGCTGTAGTGACAATTCAATGATCATTTATGTCATAATCACGTGCCCAGCAACGTCTCTTACTCCATGGAAACCAGGAAAATTTGCAATTTTTCAACAGCTGCCGATGCCTGGCTAAATTCCGCATCTTTTGGCACCTTATTCATGTGGGTCTGTTGTCAGTTGTACTTTTTACAGCAGACTGTATCAAGTACCTTGTGATTTTTATGTACAAAAGCTGTGGTTTTTCTACACGTAGATAAAGACATTGAGATTGTCTTGGACTTAGAAATAAGACAATTGCTGGGTGAGTTAAATGGGCTTGGCCCAAAGATTTCAGGTCTTCTGGGCTACCGAAGGGCACATAACTTATAGTCAAAAGTTGAATATAGTAATGACCAGTCGCGATTGTACAGAGTACAGTGTAGCCGATTTCAATTAACAAAAAGACCAGGTAAAAATGCAAAAGTGGAAAAACTGTTCCAGTGCTACTGGTAAGAGGCTAATCCGACGTATTTTGTGACGAGAAATCGAATGGTGCAAACCGCGTCGCTCTCCCGACCAATACTTTTGGCTGTAGCGACAATTGAATGATCATTGATGTCATAATCACGTGCCCAGTAACGGCTCTTACTCCATGGAAACCAGGGATATTTGCAATTTTCAACAGCTGCCGATGCCTGGCTCAATTCCGCATCTTTTGGCACCTTACTGAAGTGGGTCAGTGTTCAGTTGTACTTTTTACAGCAGATTGTATCAAGTACCTTGTGTTTTTCACCTACAAATGGTGTGGTTTTTCTACACGTAGATAAAGACATTGAGATTGTCTTGCACTTAGAAGTAAGACAATTGCTGGGTGAGTTAAATGGGCTTGGCCCAAAGATTTGTCGTCTTCTGGGCTACCGAAGGGCACATAACTTATAGTCAAAAGTTGAATATAGTAATGACCAGTCGCGATTGTACAGAGTACAGTGTAGCCGATTTCAATTAACAAAAAGACCAGGCAAAAATGGAAAAGTGGAAAAACTGTTCCAGTGCTGCTGGTAAGAGGCTAATCCGACGTATTTTGTGACGAGAAATCGAATGGTGCAAACCGCGTTGCTCTCCGACCAATACTTTTGGCTGTAGCGACAATTCAATGATCATTGATGTCATAATCACGTGCCCAGTAACGGCTCTTACTCCATGGAAACCAGTGATATTTGCAATTTTTTAACAGCTGCCGATGCCTGGCCCAATTCCGCATCTTTTGGCACCTTATAAATGTGGGTCAGTGTTTAGTTCTACTTTTTACAGCAGACTGTATCAAGTACCTTGTGTTTTTTATGTACAAATGGTCTGGTTTTTCTACACGTAGATAAAGACATTGAGATTGTCTTGCACTTAGAAATAAGACAATTGCTGGGTGAGTTAAATGGGCTTGGCCCAAAGATTTGACGTCTTCTGGGCTACCGAAGGGCACATAACTTATAGTCAAAAGTTGAATATAGTAATGACCAGTCGCGATGGTACATAGTACAGTGTAGCCGATTTCAATTAACAAAAAGACCAGGCAAAAATGCAAAATTCGAAAAATTGTTCCAGTGCTGCTGGAAAGAGGTTAATCCGACGTATTTTGTGACGACAAATCGAATGGTACAAACCGCGTTGCTCTCCGACCAATACGTTTGGCTGTAGTGACAATTGAATGATCATTTATGTCATAATCACGTGCCCAGCAACGGCTCTTACTCCATGGAAACCAGGGATATTTGCAATTTTTTAACAGCTGCCGATGCCTGGCCCAATTCCGCATCTTTTGGCACCTTATTCATGTGGGTCTGTTGTCAGTTGTACTTTTTACAGCAGACTGTATCAAGTACCTTGTGATTTTTATGTACAAAAGGTGTGGTTTTTCTACACGTAGATAAAGACATTGAGATTGTCTTGGACTTAGAAGTAACAGAATTGCTGGGTGAGTTAAATGGGCTTAGCCCAAAGATTTGAGGTCTTCTGGGCTACCGAAGGGCACATAACTTATAGTCAAAAGTTGAATATAGTAATGACCAGTCGCGATTGTACAGAGTACAGTGTAGCCGATTTCAATTAACAAAAAGACCAGGCAAAAATGCAAAAGTGGAAAAACTGTTCCAGTGCTGCTGGTAAGAGGCTAATCCGACGTATTTTGTGACGAGAAATCGAATGGTGCAAACCGCGTTGCTCTCCGACCAATACTTTTGGCTGTAGTGACAATTGAATGATCATTGATGTCATAATCACGTGCCCAGCAACGGCTCTTACTCCATGAAAACCAGGGAAATTTGCAATTTTTTAACAGCTGCCGATGCCTGGCCCAATTCCGCATCTTTTGGCACCTTATTCATGTGGGTCTGTTGTCAGTTGTACGTTTTACAGCAGACTGTATCAAGTACCTTGTGATTTTTATGTACAAAAGGTGTGGTTTTTCTACACGTAGATAAAGACATTGAGATTGTCTTGGACTTAGAAGTAACACAATTGCTGGGTGAGTTAAATGGGCTTGGCCCAAAGATTTCAGGTCTTCTGGGCTACCGAAGGGCACATAACTTATAGTCAAAAGTTGAATATAGTAATGACCAGTCGCGATTGTACAGAGTACAGTGTAGCCGATTTCAATTAACAAAAAGACCAGGTAAAAATGCAAAAGTGGAAAAACTGTTCCAGTGCTACTGGTAAGAGGCTAATCCGACGTATTTTGTGACGAGAAATCGAATGGTGCAAACCGCGTGGCTCTCCGACCAATACTTTTGGCTGTAGCGACAATTCAATGATCATTGATGTCATAATCACGTGCCCAGTAACGGCTCTTACTCCATGGAAACCAGGGATATTTGCATTTTTTAACAGCTGCCGATGCCTGGCCCAATTCCGCATCTTTTGGCACCTTATAAATGTGGGTCAGTGTTTAGTTGTACTTTTTACAGCAGACTGTATCAAGTACCTTGTGTTTTTTATGTACAAATGGTGTGGTTTTTCTACACGTAGATAAAGACATTGAGATTGTCTTGGACTTAGAAGTAAGACAATTGCTGGGTGAGTTAAATGGGCTTCGCTCAAAGATTTGACGTCTTCTGGGCTACCGAAGGGCACATAACTTATAGTCAAAAGTTGAATATAGTAATGACCAGTCGCGATTGTACAGAGTACAGTGTAGCCGATTTCAATTAACAAAAAGACCAGAAAAAAATGCAAAAGTGGAAAAAATGTTCCAGTGCTGCTGGTAAGAGGCTAATCCGACGTATTTTGTGACGAGAAATTGAATGGTGCAAACCGCGTTGCTCTCCGACCAATACTTTTGGCTGTAGTGACAATTCAATGATCATTTATGTCATAATCACGTGCCCAGCAACGTCTCTTACTCCATGGAAACCAGGAAAATTTGCAATTTTTCAACAGCTGCCGATGCCTGGCTAAATTCCGCATCTTTTGGCACCTTATTCATGTGGGTCTGTTGTCAGTTGTACTTTTTACAGCAGACTGTATCAAGTACCTTGTGATTTTTATGTACAAAAGCTGTGGTTTTTCTACACGTAGATAAAGACATTGAGATTGTCTTGGACTTAGAAATAAGACAATTGCTGGGTGAGTTAAATGGGCTTGGCCCAAAGATTTCAGGTCTTCTGGGCTACCGAAGGGCACATAACTTATAGTCAAAAGTTGAATATAGTAATGACCAGTCGCGATTGTACAGAGTACAGTGTAGCCGGTTTCAATTAACAAAAAACACCAGGCAAAAATGCAAAAGTGGAAAAACTGTGCCAGTGCTACTAGTAAGAAACTAATCCGACGTATTTTGTGACGAGAAATCGAATGGTGCAATCCGCGTTGCTCTCCGACCAATACTTTTGGCTGTAGCGACAATTGAATGATCATTGATGTCATGATCTACTCCATGGAAACCAGGAAAATTTGCAATTTTTCAACAGCTGCCGATGCCTGGCCCAATTCCGCATCTTTTGGCACCTTATTTATGTGGGTCTGTTGTCAGTTGTACTCTTTGCAGCAGACTGTATCAAGTACCTTGTGTTTTTCATGTACAAATGGTGTGGTTTTTCTACACGTAGATAAAGACATTGAGACTGTCTTGCACTTAGAAGTAAGGCAATTGCTGGGTGAGTTAAATGGGCTTAGCCCAAAGATTTGTCGTCTTCTGGGCTACCGAAGGGCACATAACTTATAGTCAAAAGTTGAATATAGTAATGACCAGTAGCGATTGTACAGAGTACAGTGTAGCCGATTTCAATTAACAAAAAGACCAAGTAAAAATGCAAAAGTGGAAAAAATGTTCCAGTGCTGCTGGTAAGAGGCTAATCCGACGTATTTTGTGACGAGAAATCGAATGGTGCAAACCGCGTTGCTCTCCGACCAATACTTTTGGCTGTAGCGACAATTCAATGATCATTGATGTCATAATCACGTGCCCAGCAACGGCTCTTACTCCATGGAAACCAGGGATATTTGCAATTTTTTAACAGCTGCCGATGCCTGGCTCAATTCCGCATCTTTTGGCACCTTACTGAAGTGCGTCAGTGTTCAGTTGTACTGTTTACAGCAGACTGTATCAAGTACCTTGTGTTTTTCACGTACAAATGGTGTGGTTTTTCTACACGTAGATAAAGACATTGAGATTGTCTTGCACTTAGAAGTAAGACAATTGCTGGGTGAGTTAAATGGGCTTAGCCTAAAGATTTGACGTCTTCTGGGCTACCGAAGGGCACATAACTTATAGTCAAAAGTTGAATATAGTAATGACCAGTCGCGATTGTACAGAGTACAGTGTAGCCGATTTCAATTAACAAAAAGACCAGGCAAAAATGCAAAAGTGGAAAAAATGCTCCAGTGCTGCTGGTAAGAGACTAATCCGACGTATTTTGTGACGAGAAATCGAATGGTGCAAACCGCGTTGCTCTCTGACCAATACTTTTGGCTGTAGCGACAATTCAATGATCATTGATGTCATAATCACGTGCCCAGTAACGGCTCTTACTCCATGGAAACCAGTGATATTTGCAATTTTTTAACAGCTGCCGATGCCTGGCCCAATTCCGCATCTTTTGGCACCTTACTGAAGTGGGTCAGTGTTAAGTTGTACTTTTTACAGCAGACTGTATCAAGTACCTTGTGATTTTTATGTACAAAAGCTGTGGTTTTTCTACACGTAGATAAAGACATTGAGATTGTCTTGGACTTACAAGTAAGACAATTGCTGGGTGAGTTAAATGGGCTTAGCCCAAAGATTTGACGTATTCTGGGCTACCGAAGGGCACATAACTTATAGTCAAAAGTTGAATATAGTAATGACCAGTCGCGATTGTACAGAGTACAGTGTAGCCGATTTCAAGTAACAAAAACACCAGGTAAAAATGCAAAATTGGAAAAACTGTTCCAGTGCTACTATTAAGAGGCTAATCCGACGTATTTTGTGGCCAGAAATCGAATGGTACAAAGCGCGTTGCTCTCTGACCAATACTTTTGGCTGTAGCGACAATTGAATGATCATTAATGTCATAATTACGTGCCCAGTAACGGCTCTAACTCCATGGAAACCAGGGATATTTGCAATTTTTTAACAGCTGCCGATGCCTGGCCCAATTCCGCATCTTTTGGCACCTTATAAATGTGGGTCAGTGTTTAGTTGTACTTTTTACAGCAGACTGTATCAAGTACCTTGTGTTTTTCACGTACAAATGGTGTGGTTTTTCTACACGTAGATAAAGACATTGAGATTGTCTTGGACTTAGAAATAAGACAATTGCTGGTTGAGTTAAATGGGCTTGGCCCAAAGATTTCAGGTCTTCTGGGCTACTGAAGGGCACATAACTTATAGTCAAAAGTTGAATATAGTAATGACCAGTCGCGATTGTACAGAGTACAGTGTAGCCGGTTTCAATTAACAAAAAGACCAGGCAAAAATGCAAAAGTGGAAAAAATGTTCCAGTGCAACTAGTAAGAGGCTAATCCGACGTATTTTGTGACGAGAATTTAAATGGTGCAATCCGCGTTGCTCTCCGACCAATACTTTTGGCTGTAGCGACAATTGAATGATCATTTATGTCATAATCACGTGCGTAGCAACGGCTCTTACTCCATGGAAACCAGGGAAATTTGCAATTTTTTAACAGCTGCCGATGCCTGGCCCAATTCCGCATCTTTTGGCACCTTATAAATGTGGGTCAGTGTTTAGTTGTACTTTTTACAGCAGACTGTATCAAGTACCTTGTGTTTTTTATGTACAAATGGTCTGGTTTTTCTACACGTAGATAAAGACATTGAGGCTGTCTTGGACTTAGAAGTAAGACAATTGCTGGATGAGTTAAATGGGCTTAGCCCAAAGATTTGACGCCTTCTGGGCTACCGAAGGGCACATAACTTATAGTCAAAAGTTGAATATAGTAATGACCAGTCGCGATTGTACAGAGTACAGTGTAGCGGGTTTAAATTAACAAAAACACCAGGCAAAAATGCAAAAGTGGAAAAACTGTGCCAGTGCTACTAGTAAGAAACTAATCCGACGTATTTTGTGACGAGAAATCGAATGGTGCAATCCGCGTTGCTCTCCGACCAATACTTTTGGCTGTAGCGACAATTGAATGATCATTGATGTCATGATCTACTCCATGGAAACCAGGAAAATTTGCAATTTTTCAACAGCTGCCGATGCCTGGCCCAATTCCGCATCTTTTGGCACCTTATTTATGTGGGTCTGTTGTCAGTTGTACTCTTTGCAGCAGACTGTATCAAGTACCTTGTGTTTTTCATGTACAAATGGTGTGGTTTTTCTACACGTAGATAAAGACATTGAGACTGTCTTGCACTTAGAAGTAAGGCAATTGCTGGGTGAGTTAAATGGGCTTAGCCCAAAGATTTGTCGTCTTCTGGGCTACCGAAGGGCACATAACTTATAGTCAAAAGTTGAATATAGTAATGACCAGTCGCGATTGTACAGAGTACAGTGTAGCCGGTTTCAATTAACAAAAAGACCAGGCAAAAATGCAAAAGTGGAAAAAATGTTCCAGTGCAACTAGTAAGAGGCTAATCCGACGTATTTTGTGACGAGAATTTAAATGGTGCAATCCGCGTTGCTCTCCGACCAATACTTTTGGCTGTAGCGACAATTGAATGATCATTTATGTCATAATCACGTGCGTAGCAACGGCTCTTACTCCATGGAAACCAGGGAAATTTGCAATTTTTTAACAGCTGCCGATGCCTGGCCCAATTCCGCATCTTTTGGCACCTTATAAATGTGGGTCAGTGTTTAGTTGTACTTTTTACAGCAGACTGTATCAAGTACCTTGTGTTTTTTATGTACAAATGGTCTGGTTTTTCTACACGTAGATAAAGACATTGAGGCTGTCTTGGACTTAGAAGTAAGACAATTGCTGGATGAGTTAAATGGGCTTAGCCCAAAGATTTGACGCCTTCTGGGCTACCGAAGGGCACATAACTTATAGTCAAAAGTTGAATATAGTAATGACCAGTCGCGATTGTACAGAGTACAGTGTAGCGGGTTTAAATTAACAAAAACACCAGGCAAAAATGCAAAAGTGGAAAAACTGTGCCAGTGCTACTAGTAAGAAACTAATCCGACGTATTTTGTGACGAGAAATCGAATGGTGCAATCCGCGTTGCTCTCCGACCAATACTTTTGGCTGTAGCGACAATTGAATGATCATTGATGTCATGATCTACTCCATGGAAACCAGGAAAATTTGCAATTTTTCAACAGCTGCCGATGCCTGGCCCAATTCCGCATCTTTTGGCACCTTATTTATGTGGGTCTGTTGTCAGTTGTACTCTTTGCAGCAGACTGTATCAAGTACCTTGTGTTTTTCATGTACAAATGGTGTGGTTTTTCTACACGTAGATAAAGACATTGAGACTGTCTTGCACTTAGAAGTAAGGCAATTGCTGGGTGAGTTAAATGGGCTTAGCCCAAAGATTTGTCGTCTTCTGGGCTACCGAAGGGCACATAACTTATAGTCAAAAGTTGAATATAGTAATGACCAGTAGCGATTGTACAGAGTACAGTGTAGCCGATTTCAATTAACAAAAAGACCAAGTAAAAATGCAAAAGTGGAAAAAATGTTCCAGTGCTGCTGGTAAGAGGCTAATCCGACGTATTTTGTGACGAGAAATCGAATGGTGCAAACCGCGTTGCTCTCCGACCAATACTTTTGGCTGTAGCGACAATTCAATGATCATTGATGTCATAATCACGTGCCCAGCAACGGCTCTTACTCCATGGAAACCAGGGATATTTGCAATTTTTTAACAGCTGCCGATGCCTGGCTCAATTCCGCATCTTTTGGCACCTTACTGAAGTGCGTCAGTGTTCAGTTGTACTGTTTACAGCAGACTGTATCAAGTACCTTGTGTTTTTCACGTACAAATGGTGTGGTTTTTCTACACGTAGATAAAGACATTGAGATTGTCTTGCACTTAGAAGTAAGACAATTGCTGGGTGAGTTAAATGGGCTTAGCCTAAAGATTTGACGTCTTCTGGGCTACCGAAGGGCACATAACTTATAGTCAAAAGTTGAATATAGTAATGACCAGTCGCGATTGTACAGAGTACAGTGTAGCCGATTTCAATTAACAAAAAGACCAGGCAAAAATGCAAAAGTGGAAAAAATGCTCCAGTGCTGCTGGTAAGAGACTAATCCGACGTATTTTGTGACGAGAAATCGAATGGTGCAAACCGCGTTGCTCTCTGACCAATACTTTTGGCTGTAGCGACAATTCAATGATCATTGATGTCATAATCACGTGCCCAGTAACGGCTCTTACTCCATGGAAACCAGTGATATTTGCAATTTTTTAACAGCTGCCGATGCCTGGCCCAATTCCGCATCTTTTGGCACCTTACTGAAGTGGGTCAGTGTTAAGTTGTACTTTTTACAGCAGACTGTATCAAGTACCTTGTGATTTTTATGTACAAAAGCTGTGGTTTTTCTACACGTAGATAAAGACATTGAGATTGTCTTGGACTTACAAGTAAGACAATTGCTGGGTGAGTTAAATGGGCTTAGCCCAAAGATTTGACGTATTCTGGGCTACCGAAGGGCACATAACTTATAGTCAAAAGTTGAATATAGTAATGACCAGTCGCGATTGTACAGAGTACAGTGTAGCCGATTTCAAGTAACAAAAACACCAGGTAAAAATGCAAAATTGGAAAAACTGTTCCAGTGCTACTATTAAGAGGCTAATCCGACGTATTTTGTGGCCAGAAATCGAATGGTACAAAGCGCGTTGCTCTCTGACCAATACTTTTGGCTGTAGCGACAATTGAATGATCATTAATGTCATAATTACGTGCCCAGTAACGGCTCTAACTCCATGGAAACCAGGGATATTTGCAATTTTTTAACAGCTGCCGATGCCTGGCCCAATTCCGCATCTTTTGGCACCTTATAAATGTGGGTCAGTGTTTAGTTGTACTTTTTACAGCAGACTGTATCAAGTACCTTGTGTTTTTCACGTACAAATGGTGTGGTTTTTCTACACGTAGATAAAGACATTGAGATTGTCTTGGACTTAGAAATAAGACAATTGCTGGTTGAGTTAAATGGGCTTGGCCCAAAGATTTCAGGTCTTCTGGGCTACTGAAGGGCACATAACTTATAGTCAAAAGTTGAATATAGTAATGACCAGTCGCGATTGTACAGAGTACAGTGTAGCCGGTTTCAATTAACAAAAAGACCAGGCAAAAATGCAAAAGTGGAAAAAATGTTCCAGTGCAACTAGTAAGAGGCTAATCCGACGTATTTTGTGACGAGAATTTAAATGGTGCAATCCGCGTTGCTCTCCGACCAATACTTTTGGCTGTAGCGACAATTGAATGATCATTTATGTCATAATCACGTGCGTAGCAACGGCTCTTACTCCATGGAAACCAGGGAAATTTGCAATTTTTTAACAGCTGCCGATGCCTGGCCCAATTCCGCATCTTTTGGCACCTTATAAATGTGGGTCAGTGTTTAGTTGTACTTTTTACAGCAGACTGTATCAAGTACCTTGTGTTTTTTATGTACAAATGGTCTGGTTTTTCTACACGTAGATAAAGACATTGAGGCTGTCTTGGACTTAGAAGTAAGACAATTGCTGGATGAGTTAAATGGGCTTAGCCCAAAGATTTGACGCCTTCTGGGCTACCGAAGGGCACATAACTTATAGTCAAAAGTTGAATATAGTAATGACCAGTCGCGATTGTACAGAGTACAGTGTAGCGGGTTTAAATTAACAAAAACACCAGGCAAAAATGCAAAAGTGGAAAAACTGTTCCAGTGCTGCTGGTAAGAGACTAATCCGACGTATTTTGTGACGAGAAATCGAATGGTGCAAACCGCGTTGCTCTCCGACCAATACTTTTGGCTGTAGCGACAATTCAATGATCATTGATGTCATAATCACGTGCCCAGTAACGGCTCTAACTCCATGGAAACCAGGGATATTTGCAATTTTTTAACAGCTGCCGATGCCTGGCCCAATTCCGCATCTTTTGGCACCTTATAAATGTGGGTCAGTGTTTAGTTGTACTTTTTACAGCAGACTGTATCAAGTACCTTGTGTTTTTCACGTACAAATGGTGTGGTTTTTCTACACGTAGATAAAGACATTGAGATTGTCTTGGACTTAGAAATAAGACAATTGCTGGGTGAGTTAAATGGGCTTGGCCCAAAGATTTCAGGTCTTCTGGGCTACCGAAGGGCACATAACTTATAGTCAAAAGTTGAATATAGTAATGACCAGTCGCGATTGTACAGAGTACAGTGTAGCCGGTTTCAATTAACAAAAAGACCAGGCAAAAATGCAAAAGTGGAAAAACTGTTCCAGTGCTACTAGTAAGAGGCTAATCCGACGTATTTTGTGACGAGAAATCGAATGGTGCAATCCGCGTTGCTCTCCGACCAATACTTTTGGCTGTGGCGACAATTCAATGATCATTGATGTCATAATCACGTGCCCAGCAACGGCTCTTACTCCATGGAAACCAGGGAAATTTGCAATTTTTCAACAGCTGCCGATGCCTGGCTCAATTCTGCATCTTTTGGCACCTTACTGAAGTGGGTCAGTGTTCAGTTGTACTTTTTACAGCAGACTGTATCAAGTACCTTGTGTTTTTTATTTACAAAAGGTGTGGTTTTTCTACACGTAGATAAAGACATTGAGATTGTCTTGGACTTAGAAGTAAGACAATTGCTGGGTGAGTTAAATGGGCTTAGCCCAAAGATTTGACGTCTTCTGGGCTACCGAAGGGCACATAACTTATAGTCAAAAGTTGAATATAGTAATGACCAGTCGCGATTGTACAGAGTACAGTGTAGCCGTTTTCAATTAACAAAAAGACCAGGTAAAAATGCAAAAGTGGAAAAACTGTTCCAGTGCTACTATTAAGAGGCTAATCCGACGTATTTTGTGGCCAGAAATCGAATGGTACAAAGCGTGTTGCTCTCTGACCAATACTTTTGGCTGTAGCGACAATTCAATGATCATTAATGTCATAATCACGTGCCCAGTAACGGCTCTAACTCCATGGAAACCAGGGATATTTGCAATTTTTTAACAGCTGCCGATGCCTGGCCCAATTCCGCATCTTTTGGCACCTTATAAATGTGGGTCAGTGTTTAGTTGTACTTTTTACAGCAGACTGTATCAAGTACCTTGTGTTTTTCACGTACAAATGGTGTGGTTTTTCTACACGTAGATAAAGACATTGAGATTGTCTTGGACTTAGAAATAAGACAATTGCTGGGTGAGTTAAATGGGCTTGGCCCAAAGATTTCAGGTCTTCTGGGCTACCGAAGGGCACATAACTTATAGTCAAAAGTTGAATATAGTAATGACCAGTCGCGATTGTACAGAGTACAATGTAGCCGGTTTTAATTAAAAAAAAGACCAGGTCAAAATGCAAAAGTGGAAAAACTGTTCCAGTGCTACTAGTAAGAGGCTAATCCGACGTATTTTGTGACGAGAAATCGAATGGTGCAATCCGCGTTGCTCTCCGACCAATACTTTTGGCTGTAGCGACAATTGAATGATCATTGATGTCATGATCACGTGCCCAGCAACGGCTCTTACTCCATGGAAACCAGGGAAATGTGCAATTTATCAACAGCTGCCGATGCCTGGCTCAATTCTGCATCTTTTGGCACCTTACTGAAGTGGGTCAGTGTTCAGTTGTACTTTTTACAGCAGACTGTATCAAGTACCTTGTGATTTTTATTTACAAGTGGTGTGGTTTTTCTACACGTATATAAAGACATTGAGATTGTCTTGGACTTAGAAGTAAGACAATTGCTGGGTGAGTTAAATGGGCTTAGCCCAAAGATTTGACGTCTTCTGGGCTACCGAAGGGCACATAACTTATAGTCAAAAGTTGAATATAGTAATGACCAGTCGCGATTGTACAGAGTACAGTGTAGCAGTTTTCAATTAACAAAAAGACCAGGTAAAAATGCAAAATTGGAAAAACTGTTCCAGTGCTACTATTAAGAGGCTAACCCTACGTATTTTGTGGCGAGAAATCGAATGGTACAAACCGCGTTGCTCTCTGACCAATACTTTTGGCTGTAGTGACAATTCAATGATCATTGATGTCATAATCACGTGCCCAGTAACGGCTCTTACTCCATGGAAACCAGGGAAATTTGCAATTTTTCAACAGCTGCCGATACCTGGCTCAATTCCGCATCTTTTGGCACCTTATTCATGTGGGTCTGTTGTCAGTTGTACTTTTTACAGCAGACTGCATCAAGTACCTTGTGATTTTTAGGTACAAATGGTGTGGTTTTTCTACACGTAGATAAAGACATTGAGATTGTCTTGCACTTAGAAGTAAGGCAATTGCTGGGTGAGTTAAATGGGCTTAGCCCAAAGATTTGTCGTCTTCTGGGCTACCGAAGGGCACATAACTTATAGTCAAAAGTTGAATATAGTAATGACCAGTCGCGATGGTACATAGTACAGTGTAGCCGATTTCAATTAACAAAAAGACCAGGCAAAAATGCAAAAGTGGAAAAAATGATCCAGTGCTGCTGGTAAGAGGCTAATCCGACGTATTTTGTGACGAGAAATCGAATGGTGCAAACCGCGTTGCTCTCTGACCAATACTTTTGGCTGTAGCGACAATTCAATGATCATTGATGTCATAATCACGTGCCCAGCAACGGCTCTTACTCCATGGAAACCAGGGAAATTTGCAATTTTTTAACAGCTGCCGATGCCTGGCTTGATTCCGCATCTTTTGGCACCTTACTGAAGTGGGTCAGTGTTCAGTTGTACTTTTTACAGCAGACTGTATCAAGTACCTTGTGTTTTTCACCTACAAATGGTGTGGTTTTTCTACACGTAGATAAAGACACTGAGATTGTCTTCCACCTAAAAGTAAGGCAATTGCTGGGTGAGTTAAATGGGCTTAGCCCAAAGATTTCAGGTCTTCTGGGCTACCGAAGGGCACATAACTTATAGTCAAAAGTTGAATATAGTAATGACCAGTCGCGATGGTACATAGTAGAGTGTAGCCGATTTCAATTAACAAAAAGACCAGGCAAAAATGCAAAATTCGAAAAATTGTTCCAGTGCTGCTGGTAAGAGGCTAATCCGACGTATTTTGTGACGACAAATCGAATGGTACAAACCGCGTTGCTCTCTGATCAATACTTTTGGCTGTAGTGACTATTGAATGATCATTGATGTCATAATCACGTGCCCAGCAAAGGCTCTTACTCCATGGAAACCAGGGAAATTTGCAATTTTTCAACAGCTGCCGATGCCTGGCTTGATTCCGCATTTTTTGGCACCTTACTGAAGTGGGTCAGTGTTCAGTTGTACTTTTTACAGCAGACTGTATCAAGTACCTTGTGTTTTTCACGTACAAATGGTGTGGTTTTTCTACACGTAGATAAAGACATTGAGATTGTCTTCGACTTAGAAGTAAGGCAATTGCTGGGAGAGTAAAATGGGCTTAGCCCAAAGAGTTGACGTCTTCTGGGCTACCGAAGGGCACATAACTTATAGTCAAAAGTTGAATATAGTAATGACCAGTCGCGATTGTACAGAGTACAGTGTAGCCGATTTCAATTAACAAAAAGACCAGGCAAAAATGCAAAAGTGGAAAAACTGTTCCAGTGCTGCTGGTAAGAGGCTAATCCGACGTATTTTGTGACGAGAAATCGAATGGTGCAAACCGCGTTGCTCTCCGACCAATACTTTTGGCTGTAGCGACAATTCAATGATCATTGATGTCATAATCACGTGCCCAGCAACGGCTCTTACTCCATGGAAACCAGGGATATTTGCAATTTTTTAACAGCTGCCGATGCCTGGCCCAATTCCGCATCTTTTGGCACCTTATAAATGTGGGTCAGTGTTTAGTTGTACTTTTTACAGCAGACTGTATCAAGTACCTTGTGTTTTTCACGTACAAATGGTGTGGTTTTTCTACACGTAGATAAAGACATTGAGATTGTCTTGGGACTTAGAAGTAAGACAATTGCTGGGTAAGTTAAATGGGCTTGACCAAAGATTTCAGGTCTTCTGGGCTACCGAAGGGCACATAACTTATAGTCAAAAGTTGAATATAGTAATGACAGTCGCGATTGTACAGAGTACAGTGTAGCCGATTTCAATTAACAAAAAGACCAGGTAAAAATGCAAAAGTGGAAAAACTGTTCCAGTGCTACTAGTAACAGGCTAATCCGACGTATTTTGTGAACGAGAAATCGAATGGTGCAACCGCGTGGCTCTCCGACCAATACCTTTTGGCTATAGCGACAATTCAATGATCATTGATGTCATAATCACGTGCCCAGTAACGGCTCTTACTCCATGGAAACCAGTGATATTTGCAATTTTTTAACAGCTGCCGATGCCTGGCCCAATTCCGCATCTTTTGGCACCTTATAAATGTGGGTCAGTGTTTAGTTCTACTTTTTACAGCAGACTGTATCAAGTACCTTGTGTTTTTTATGTACAAATGGTCTGGTTTTTCTACACGTAGATAAAGACATTGAGATTGTCTTGCACTTAGAAATAAGACAATTGCTGGGTGAGTTAAATGGGCTTGGCCCAAAGATTTGACGTCTTCTGGGCTACCGAAGGGCACATAACTTATAGTCAAAAGTTGAATATAGTAATGACCAGTCGCGATGGTACATAGTACAGTGTAGCCGATTTCAATTAACAAAAAGACCAGGCAAAAATGCAAAATTCGAAAAATTGTTCCAGTGCTGCTGGAAAGAGGTTAATCCGACGTATTTTGTGACGACAAATCGAATGGTACAAACCGCGTTGCTCTCCGACCAATACGTTTGGCTGTAGTGACAATTGAATGATCATTTATGTCATAATCACGTGCCCAGCAACGGCTCTTACTCCATGGAAACCAGGGATATTTGCAATTTTTTAACAGCTGCCGATGCCTGGCCCAATTCCGCATCTTTTGGCACCTTATTCATGTGGGTCTGTTGTCAGTTGTACTTTTTACAGCAGACTGTATCAAGTACCTTGTGATTTTTATGTACAAAAGGTGTGGTTTTTCTACACGTAGATAAAGACATTGAGATTGTCTTGGACTTAGAAGTAACAGAATTGCTGGGTGAGTTAAATGGGCTTAGCCCAAAGATTTTGAGGTCTTCTGGGCTACCGAAGGGCACATAACTTATAGTCAAAAGTTGAATATAGTAATGACCAGTCGCGATTGTACAGAGTACAGTGTAGCCGATTTCAATTAACAAAAAGACCAGGCAAAAATGCAAAAGTGGAAAAACTGTTCCAGTGCTGCTGGTAAGAGGCTAATCCGACGTATTTTGTGACGAGAAATCGAATGGTGCAAACCGCGTTGCTCTCCGACCAATACTTTTGGCTGTAGTGACAATTGAATGATCATTGATGTCATAATCACGTGCCCAGCAACGGCTCTTACTCCATGAAAACCAGGGAAATTTGCAATTTTTTAACAGCTGCCGATGCCTGGCCCAATTCCGCATCTTTTGGCACCTTATTCATGTGGGTCTGTTGTCAGTTGTACGTTTTACAGCAGACTGTATCAAGTACCTTGTGATTTTTATGTACAAAAGGTGTGGTTTTTCTACACGTAGATAAAGACATTGAGATTGTCTTGGACTTAGAAGTAACACAATTGCTGGGTGAGTTAAATGGGCTTGGCCCAAAGATTTCAGGTCTTCTGGGCTACCGAAGGGCACATAACTTATAGTCAAAAGTTGAATATAGTAATGACCAGTCGCGATTGTACAGAGTACAGTGTAGCCGATTTCAATTAACAAAAAGACCAGGTAAAAATGCAAAAGTGGAAAAACTGTTCCAGTGCTACTGGTAAGAGGCTAATCCGACGTATTTTGTGACGAGAAATCGAATGGTGCAAACCGCGTGGCTCTCCGACCAATACTTTTGGCTGTAGCGACAATTCAATGATCATTGATGTCATAATCACGTGCCCAGTAACGGCTCTTACTCCATGGAAACCAGGGATATTTGCATTTTTTAACAGCTGCCGATGCCTGGCCCAATTCCGCATCTTTTGGCACCTTATAAATGTGGGTCAGTGTTTAGTTGTACTTTTTACAGCAGACTGTATCAAGTACCTTGTGTTTTTTATGTACAAATGGTGTGGTTTTTCTACACGTAGATAAAGACATTGAGATTGTCTTGGACTTAGAAGTAAGACAATTGCTGGGTGAGTTAAATGGGCTTCGCTCAAAGATTTGACGTCTTCTGGGCTACCGAAGGGCACATAACTTATAGTCAAAAGTTGAATATAGTAATGACCAGTCGCGATTGTACAGAGTACAGTGTAGCCGATTTCAATTAACAAAAAGACCAGAAAAAAATGCAAAAGTGGAAAAAATGTTCCAGTGCTGCTGGTAAGAGGCTAATCCGACGTATTTTGTGACGAGAAATTGAATGGTGCAAACCGCGTTGCTCTCCGACCAATACTTTTGGCTGTAGTGACAATTCAATGATCATTTATGTCATAATCACGTGCCCAGCAACGTCTCTTACTCCATGGAAACCAGGAAAATTTGCAATTTTTCAACAGCTGCCGATGCCTGGCTAAATTCCGCATCTTTTGGCACCTTATTCATGTGGGTCTGTTGTCAGTTGTACTTTTTACAGCAGACTGTATCAAGTACCTTGTGATTTTTATGTACAAAAGCTGTGGTTTTTCTACACGTAGATAAAGACATTGAGATTGTCTTGGACTTAGAAATAAGACAATTGCTGGGTGAGTTAAATGGGCTTGGCCCAAAGATTTCAGGTCTTCTGGGCTACCGAAGGGCACATAACTTATAGTCAAAAGTTGAATATAGTAATGACCAGTCGCGATTGTACAGAGTACAGTGTAGCCGGTTTCAATTAACAAAAACACCAGGCAAAAATGCAAAAGTGGAAAAACTGTGCCAGTGCTACTAGTAAGAAACTAATCCGACGTATTTTGTGACGAGAAATCGAATGGTGCAATCCGCGTTGCTCTCCGACCAATACTTTTGGCTGTAGCGACAATTGAATGATCATTGATGTCATGATCACGTGCCCAGCAACGGCTCTTACTCCATGGAAACCAGGAAAATTTGCAATTTTTCAACAGCTGCCGATGCCTGGCCCAATTCCGCATCTTTTGGCACCTTATTTATGTGGGTCTGTTGTCAGTTGTACTCTTTGCAGCAGACTGTATCAAGTACCTTGTGTTTTTCATGTACAAATGGTGTGGTTTTTCTACACGTAGATAAAGACATTGAGACTGTCTTGCACTTAGAAGTAAGGCAATTGCTGGGTGAGTTAAATGGGCTTAGCCCAAAGATTTGTCGTCTTCTGGGCTACCGAAGGGCACATAACTTATAGTCAAAAGTTGAATATAGTAATGACCAGTAGCGATTGTACAGAGTACAGTGTAGCCGATTTCAATTAACAAAAAGACCAAGTAAAAATGCAAAAGTGGAAAAAATGTTCCAGTGCTGCTGGTAAGAGGCTAATCCGACGTATTTTGTGACGAGAAATCGAATGGTGCAAACCGCGTTGCTCTCCGACCAATACTTTTGGCTGTAGCGACAATTCAATGATCATTGATGTCATAATCACGTGCCCAGCAACGGCTCTTACTCCATGGAAACCAGGGATATTTGCAATTTTTTAACAGCTGCCGATGCCTGGCTCAATTCCGCATCTTTTGGCACCTTACTGAAGTGGGTCAGTGTTCAGTTGTACTGTTTACAGCAGACTGTATCAAGTACCTTGTGTTTTTCACGTACAAATGGTGTGGTTTTTCTACACGTAGATAAAGACATTGAGATTGTCTTGCACTTAGAAGTAAGACAATTGCTGGGTGAGTTAAATGGGCTTAGCCTAAAGATTTGACGTCTTCTGGGCTACCGAAGGGCACATAACTTATAGTCAAAAGTTGAATATAGTAATGACCAGTCGCGATTGTACAGAGTACAGTGTAGCCGATTTCAATTAACAAAAAGACCAGGCAAAAATGCAAAAGTGGAAAAAATGCTCCAGTGCTGCTGGTAAGAGACTAATCCGACGTATTTTGTGACGAGAAATCGAATGGTGCAAACCGCGTTGCTCTCTGACCAATACTTTTGGCTGTAGCGACAATTCAATGATCATTGATGTCATAATCACGTGCCCAGTAACGGCTCTTACTCCATGGAAACCAGTGATATTTGCAATTTTTTAACAGCTGCCGATGCCTGGCCCAATTCCGCATCTTTTGGCACCTTACTGAAGTGGGTCAGTGTTAAGTTGTACTTTTTACAGCAGACTGTATCAAGTACCTTGTGATTTTTATGTACAAAAGCTGTGGTTTTTCTACACGTAGATAAAGACATTGAGATTGTCTTGGACTTACAAGTAAGACAATTGCTGGGTGAGTTAAATGGGCTTAGCCCAAGATTTGACGTATTCTGGGCTACCGAAGGGCACATAACCTTATAGTCAAAAGTTGAATATAGTAATGACCAGTCGCGATTGTACAG